>NW_027069772.1:74605-119177 GCF_002906115.3 Quercus suber | reverse complement strand
AAAAGAAAAAAAAAAAAAGAATAGCGCTAGCTTCACTTTGCAGAAACGGGCAGAAAAAAAGATAGCTTATTTTTTATGGTTGAATGAAAAAAAAAAGGCATATAAAAATTATTGGGGTTTGAACAAAAAAGGGAAAAAAGAAATAAAAGGGGTTAACCAGGATTCATTCGGCTAACTATCTTTGCAGCTCCCATTTTTTTTTTTTTTTTTTTTTTTTTTTTTTTTTTTTTTTTTTTTTTTTTTTTTTTTTTTTTTTTTTTTTTTTTTTTTTTTTTTTTTTTTTTTTTTTTTTTTTTTTTTTTTTTTTTTTTTTTATGAACTGTTTGCTAGTCATTCATGAGAGTGATATATAGTGTTTTTGTACACCAAAAAACCAAAACAAATATGCATTCTGTACACATAAAAACCTTAAATGGAAAAAATGAAAAGAAAAGATACGAAGAAAGGTACTTGTACAGCTAAAAAAATTGTATTTAGAAATTTGAATGTGAGAACTACTAGAGAAGAGCGCCAGTACTGGTAAAGACTATGAGAAGCTATGAAATATGAACAAAGAAGAAGGCAAAACATAAAGTGATAAAAAGTGTAGATGAACTAATAAAGATGTGATGAAATTCGTAGAAATCGAGGAGACAAAAGACAGGTGTGTGGTTAAGAAAAAACCAGAGTAAGAAAATTCAAAATGAGAAGAAAGTAATATATGTATGATGAGGAAAATTAATAATAAAATGTTGAAATTTGGAAATTAAGTTGTCTTGGGCAGTGTGCTTAGCCGAAGAAACCAAGCCATTGCCTAGCCTTATTTCCATTTTCTTTTTTTTTTTTATGGTATTGATTTTGGCTTTCCATTGCATTAAGCCATTAATAGAATTAATTAGTATTTTAATTAAAATAATAGTAGTTTAGGACTTTAAGTGAGTTGGATTATATTATTTTAAATATAAATTTTTTTACGCCACTTTGTGATATACACTTTTCGTTTTGATATTGCTCTCTATCTTTTAATAATTAATATTAATATTTACTCAATATTTGATATCTATTTTTTGTTCTATTAATTATAGCATGGGTAAAATATCAAAGAAGAATGGTGGAGATCCAAGCAAAGAAATACAATGGAGTAGTGTTATGAATAATGCTTTAGTGGATGTTTTTTTTATATCAGGTGATCATAGGTGGTAGAGTTAATGGAACTTTTACCTCTAAGGCATATGATGACATAGTGACAAAGTTGGTTGAAAAATTTCACATGGAGATTTACAAGGATAAGGTGAAAAATTGACAAAAGACACTGAAAAAGAATTTTCATGAATGCTATGACATATTTAAAGATGGATTGAGTGGTTTTGGATGGAATGATTCTTTAAATATATGGATAGCTGAACAGAAGTTTGGGAGTCACTCATAGTAGTAAATTACCATTTTTTGTGAGTTTAATTTTGTATTACATAATTATATTTGTTGTATGACCATTTTTCTTGGTTTGTAACAGTCTAAACCTGCGGCCAAGAAGTGGATGACAACACCTATGCCCAACTACTCTAAGATGGCACAACTTTGGCTAAAGATAGAGCAAAAGGTGATCATGCTGAAACTACAAAGGAGAAATGTGCTAGGTATGCTGCATCAACCACTATTGATGAGATTGGTAATTTGACATCTCAAAATGAAGTTTCTTTGGAGAACTTGGAAGTGGAAAATGATCAGAGGTCACCAGAAATTAATGTTGCATGTTCTCGAGTGTCATCACAAGATACAATGCCTTCTAAAAGTAAGAAAAGACGACTAACGGAAGATGATGAACTTGGGAATGTAATTTCCCAGTCATTTGATAATGTATCAATGGCAATTGATAGGGCGACTAAGGTTATGGCAAAGTGTTTTTCAAAGTTATATGGAGCAGAAGTTCACGAAACTTTGGGCGTATTGGACTTGGATCTAATATCAAATTGGGACGGGAAGCTCCTCCATAGAAGCTCTCTTGTATATATCTTATTGTAGAGATTACAATTTGATTTGAATATACAGATAACATTTTATTTAAATTCCAGATTTCATTATTTTATCGAACTCTATTTGATAAGGACTGACTGGATTAATGGATATTTGCTGAGAATGCTTGGACTGATATGTTTTTGTTTTGTGTTTCAATTGAGATTAGATCGGTTATGTCTCAATAGATTTTTACATAAACAAAAACGGGGGAACCATACCAATTCTGTAGAAACAGAAACATTAGGCAGGAAAACAATTTTTGCAGAAAACAAAACAGAGAAATCAAACCTATCCTGCAAAAACAAAAACATTGTTTTCTGCTTGAAGTTGTACACGTCCCTTGATGATGGTGAATTATCATTTGATTGCTTAAAAAAGCTTGTCACCAAACATTGCACTGAAATTCATAGTATTAAAGGGGGGAAAAAAATCTTAATGCCATTTTAAAGTACTAAAGTTAGATTCTATAAGCTGGAAATTATACACCAAAAATTAAGAATAGTTTAAATTTTTGAAGGAGTTATTTGAGAGGCTGTGCTTTTG
Source organism: Quercus suber (assembly GCF_002906115.3). Taxonomy (NCBI): domain Eukaryota; kingdom Viridiplantae; phylum Streptophyta; class Magnoliopsida; order Fagales; family Fagaceae; genus Quercus; species Quercus suber. Next base: position 116,639 of record NW_027069772.1, on the reverse strand, counting down.
TTGTTTGGATTACTTGACAAATACCCCACATGGTTTCAAGGGACTCTTACAACTGCTACAGATAGATACCTTCCCTCATAATGTGGCTTTTCCCATGTTTAAGAGTAAGTGAGAGTGGCTTTTGAGTTTGTGAGAGTACAATTACAATTACATAGAACTGAACAAGCACTCACCTCCCAAGGCCTCTTTCTCTTTCTTGTTTTTTTTTTCTTCTTTTTACTTTCTCACATTATGTGTGTGTGGAATTAATGCATTGCCTTGAAAGTGAATTCCTTTTAGCTTTTCTTTGATATTCTTAGCTGGTTTCTCAAATGGCTTTTGTTCATTTCTCAATTTTGAGATTTGGATTCTGAAAAAAAAAAAAAAATTCTTCAAAGGTTCTTAATTTTTGTGTTACTTTTTCAGTTTGAGGTTCCAAATTCCAAACTTTAAGGGCTCCAAGATTGGACTTTTCTAACTGGTGGGCAAAAGATACCTGCAAAGGAAACCCAATGGTAGTCACAATGGAGAACCCAAATTTCTCAGTTGTGAAGATTGATGGTCCAGACTCTACCTTCAAGCCTATAGAGAAAAGTAGAGGCAAGAGTGCAAAGCAAGTGACATGGTTTTTGCTTCTCAGGGCTAACCGTGCGGTCAGTTGTGTTGCTTGGCTAGCCACTGTGCTTTGGGCATTGCTTAGAGCTATCAAGAAGAGGCTAATCAATAGGCAGGGAGTAACCTTGGCAAGTGAGGCTAGTTACAATTGTACTGTCAAGCTAAGCTAATAGGATCTCATTTATGAAATTTAAAATCCACCAGTATTTTCTCTATATGGATTATGACTTTCAATTGACTCTAGAGTCAAAAACTTTGTCACTACAATTAAAATAGGACTTCATGAACAAAATTAGGCAAGTGCCACAAATACAGAAGTTCAAGGAAGATAATTTTTAAAGGAAGCAGAAGTTTTAGGCCTACAAACAAACAAAAAATGTTGCTTCTCCCCCAAATACAGAAGTTCAAGGAGCCTTTTTGCTAACAAGATCTAACTAAAAGACACATCTGGAAAACAATAGTAAAAGATTAAAAAAAAATTGCAAAATTAAGTTAATATCTCAATGCATGATCTCTATGGAATTGGAGTGTGGCTGATAAAGTCCTACAAGCAATCACACTTCTAACTTCAATTTTATCTTGTTATTCAACATCTTCATAATTTCTTTGATTTCCCATTTTGGGTAATTATGCCTACATATCAATGTATAACAAATCAGAAATCAATAAAATCAAAGCAAAAAATTAATAATTAAATCAACTTCCATCTAATTACCTATATCAAGTTCAACATATCAGTAAAGCTAGGTGTATTTAAATTTGTCATGCCATCCTCCTGATACATTTAACAATGAAACAAATAAAAATCAAAGAAAAAAATAAATCAATAAATAAACTTTCATTTAATTACCTGTATCAAGCTCAACAGATCAGTAAAACCAGGTGTATTTAAATTTGTCATGCTATCTTCTTGATACATTTCACAATGAAAATCATATAAATAATTTAGAGAATTAGTACATACTATTGTCTAACAAATCGTAAGCACAAAGTAACAAAACACAAAACACATTTCATACAAGTGTGAGGTGTTGAATATGAGAGGATGCTTTAGTTTGACATTTTCTCTTTCTTGTAGCTTTCTCTAATGCACCCTTTCTTCTACGAGATGTCCCTACACATGCTTGTCTCCTTTTAAGTTTAATTCCTTTAATTTTATTTCTTTCACAATTAGTAAGCTGCACATTGTCATTAGCTTGTTGAGCCTTTGATTTGAAACGAGTGCTCCCAATAGTAGATTCTTCAATTGATAAATTTTTCAAATTTGCCTCTATTTTGTTCAAAGTACTTTAATGAGCATCCAAAGAAGTACGAAAAGACTCATCTGTTAGTGCAGCTCTTGCTGCTAAATTAGAATACAATTTAAGCAACACTTTATAATGACTTCCCACATCTGCATTTTGGTCATGTGGTCCTATATGCATATAATTTTTCATTGCAGAACCATCCTTTGCATCTTTTGTCCACCTTTTTAAAATATACTGATTTGGCACCCGTTTACAATTTTGAAGAGATAACACTTTCAAGGCATGGGCACATAAAATTCCAACAAATTCAAATTTATTACAACTACACATCACTGTAGAAGCCAATGAATCAAATTGAACAATGTGTTGGCGAGATTTACAGGGAGAAATAAATTTATATTTTACCATATATCCAACCTCACCATCCTTATGCAATTCACAATCCCAAGTGAGCCATAATTCACAATTAAACAACTTAAATACTGTAGGAGTATAAACACTCACTGCATGCTTCAATATTTCTACTAGATATTCTAATGATGGTATACTTTGAGTTGCTTTAAAATCTGCTGTCAACTCTTCAAAACATCTATCATCAACCAACCTTTGAAAGTGATGAAAGAAACGCAACAAGTCATAATTATAAGTTATGTACCTTTTAATTTGACTGTTCATACTCCCACTTCTCTGAGTAGTAGACATATCAATACAAAATGTTTTCCTCCCATAAACCAAAGCCCATTTTTCCTTTAACTCAAATTGTCTTTGCAACCAACTATTATTCTTTAGATCATATTTATCAAGCATATTATCCCATACATCTAAAAAATCATTTTCATAGTCAAGGTCATATACACAACTACTAAAATCTGCGGCAAAAGTACTGTACCTTCCAAACACTTCTTTGAGTTGCTTAGCTGCATTCTGGTACAATATGCCAAACACATAAACGATGATATGTTTCTGGCCATTGTGAAGCTAATGCCTTTGCCATTGCAGCATCTTGGTCTGTAAGGATAGTCTGTGGTTTCTTACCAAACATTGCCTTCTGAAAAGAATCAAACAACCACATGAAAGTCTCAGATGTTTCATCATATAAAAATGTAGCACCAAAGATGATAGTTTGTTTCTGATAATTTACACCAACAAACAATGCACACAGACTACCTTTTTTATTTTTTTTCTAGCTTGTATCAAAGCACACTACATCCCCAAAATATTCATAATCCAACTTTATTCTACCATCTGCCCAAAAAATATTTGTAATTAGATCATCAAGGTCAACCTGAATTGCATAAGAAAAATTAAGGTCTTCAAATTGCATTCTTTGAAGATATTCAAGTAGGCCTCCTATATTCCCGCTTTTCATCTCATCTATTCATCTTGTATGCAAATAATTATTATAATCCTCAGGAATGAAGCCAAGATTGTCAAGTCCACCTACCCTTCTGGCCATTAGTCCTACACTTGCTCTTGGTGAAATTCCAGAACCATCTGCTAATTCAGCCTTAACAGCTAGGGCTGGATTAATGGACCTTTGAGATCTGAGGAATATACGCTTACGAGGAGAAGCTAAGACATGCGTGTCCTCTGACACAAATTTTACCACAGTATTTTTCACTATATCTACAACTAATTTTCATCTCTGCCAAACAATTGCATCTTTTTTTTGGACGATGGCATTTCACATTATCATCTCTTGTCATTTCCTCGTATACCCTCGCAAGAGCAACAAAAAAATCTATCTAACCATTTATGTGAACCATCTTTATCACCCTTGAGGCCCTTACTTCACCTAATACTAAATCCAACTACACGCACATAACTATTATAGAAATCAGGCGAAAATGGCCACATACCACCTTTTTATAAAATTTATAGCAAAAAACACTATTTCGGAAATAAATGGCGATCTTCCACTTTTTCTAGTACTTGAGTTCACTAAACTCGAGTACCCTATTTTATAGTTCCACCATGGCATGGCTGACATGGCATTTGGGGATTTAAAAATGCCATTTCGTACTCGAGTTTCTTGAACTCGAGTATTGTATAGTGTGATACCCGAGTCCACTAAACTCGGGTATCAATCTGTATTGGCCCCAATTGCTTCAATGCAATCATGCAACTCGGCCAATACAGATTGATACTCGAGCACATGAAACTCGAGTATTGTGTTCAGTACCCGAGTCCATTAAACTTGTGTATCAATCTATATTGGCCCCAATTGCTTCACTGCAATCATGCAACTCGGCCAATACAGATTGATACTCGAGCACATGAAACTCAAGTATTGTGTTCAGTACCCGAGTCCATTAAACTTGTGTATCAATCTGTATTGGCCCCAATTGCTTCAGTGCAATCATGCAACTCGGCCAATACAAATTGATACTCGAGTACATGAAACTCGAGTACTGTCATTTGATTTTAATTCTCGCTTATTGTTGTACTCTTAAAATCTTTACATCCATTTGATTTTGTAGTGAACATTTTTTTTGGTTTGATAAGTTGATTTTGGTGAATGAAGCCAAAACTTCATGCAAATGGACAAGAGTCAGAAGACACTACCCAATCTCAGGACTTAAAATGTGCTTGTCAGAGCATGGTGTAAGAAGAACAACATCACAGAGGATTGGAATCTGGTATATAAGATGGTAGATTCTGGGATGCAACCTGATGCAGTTACGTACAACACAATAGCAATTGCTTATGCTCAAAAGGGAGAGACAGATTAGGCCGAAGGGATGATTTTAGAGATGCAGAACAACAAAGTGCAAGCCAATGAGTGAACTTGTGGCATGATAAGTGGGTATTGTAAGGAAGGTAAATTAAAGGAGGCCTTGAGGTTTGTGCATAGGATGAAGGATCTTGGGGTGCGCCCTAACCTTGTCATTTTTAATTCATTGATCAAAGGATTTGTGGAAATTATGGATAGAGATGGGGTGGATGGGGTGTGTTTAAACTATGATAGTCTGGCCTTCTGGTTCTTATCTTCTTCTTCCCACAAATTCTTCTCATTATTGCATGGCATATTGTTTTGATTGTTTAGCCAAAACCGTATTAACAGTTTAATATATTCACTATTAAGTTCTCCGGTTACAATTATCAAAATCCACTTATAATGTGTTATAAGTGATCCTAAAGGGATTAGTAATGACCTCAGCGACATTAAAAGTAAAAATCAATAGTAAGCTTTACAACTCTAGCATCAAACCCACTATATATACAAGTCAAATTCTGATTGATGTAGTGACATAAATCTATACTATATATGAAAGTTCAAAACTTTTTTTTGGGACAAAAATCCTATGTTTTTTTAGTAAAGTACTAGGGCAACAGGTAATATGGCCCCACGCTTATCCTTTTTTCATTAGCAAGCATTCAAATTGATTATGTCGTGTTTTTTTTGGGGGGAAGGGGGGGTTGTGGCTGCCCATCTAACTAAATTCACTAGAAACTAAAGGCAATGGGTCCACTTGGCTAGAAGCTCATGCTCTCTCTCTCTCTCTCTCTCTCTCTCTCTCTCTCTCTCTCAATAAAAAAACAAAGAAAGAAAAGTCCCCATATATGTTTTTTTCTTTGGTTTTGGTTAGCCATCTAACTCAAATCATTAGAAACAAAATACAATGGCCCCAATGGTTTCTTTAATCAGTTGGTTTCATCTTCTCATCTTCTTCTTTTGCTTTATGAAGAAATTCACAATATTTAATATAAATATATATATATATATATAAATATATATTCCCAATTGGTTGATTTTCTTCCCCCACACCCCCCTCCCTTCATTATTATATAATATAATATTATATTATATTATGACATGCCTAAGGTTTTTTAGTACTTACATGTGATCAAATGGGTGGTACATGGAAAGGCTGCTTATAAGATCTTACATACTTGATTGCAAGTGGACCTGGGGGCATTGCCTGGTGTGGATGCCTCATCACAGGACATATGTGTGGAAACCTCGCCCATGCCCACAACTGCACCAATAGCACGGCATCGCCAATCTGCTTGGCTTTCTTCTCTGATGCCTTACAAAGGTGTCTATATAGCCAACTTAGTGCTGCACTACCCCAACTATATTTCTTTCCATTGCTAATTGGATTGAAAAATTGCAGATACATAATTGAGTGTCATTCGCCAAACTTGTCCATAAACAGTATACTAGCCAACATCTCCAGTATGTAAAACCGAGCATACTGCTGCACAAGCTCCTCACTGGCGTCAGCCGGGAGAGGGTTGCTAAACCGCTCCTCGAGCCATTTGGCTTTTACCCTTGGCCCTTCCATTACTACAGTGTTCTTATTCCCACGAACATCTCTCGACGGCCTATGCCCTAGCAAGTCGGAACAGAGGTCGCCCCAATCGTCCATATGGGTAAATCCCACCACCGGTAAGCCATCTACAGGTACCCCCATTATAACCTTTATGTCTTGTAATGTGATGGTCATCTCACCGTGGGGCAAATGGAATGAGTGCATCTCCGGCTGCCATCTCTCCACCAACACCGTGATCAAGGTATGGTCAACTTCTATATTTGGGACCCGAAGTAGCCCATCTAACCCCGCATCTGTGATATAAGCAACGATTCGTGGCTCTAACCCACCTTCAAGCAAACCTTCAAGCAGACCTTTCTCTCGTTGACGACAAGACTGTACACCTGGCACTTCCTGCAAACAGCGTGGCCTAGTATTAATAATAGCATTCACTAAGCACGTAATAATTACGCTTCAAACTTAAATGCTAAAATCTTTCTACTACATATATTGACTACGATTTTGGACAAGTGCATACCTTGCCTGCCAAAGTTGGATCCCAAAGCAAACTTGAACGATGCACATCCTGCCTCATCAAGACATCCCGTATAGAGGGTCCCGCTTGATGTGGGTCCATATCTGGCATAAATTAAAGGTAATTAATGGCCCATTAAGTGACCACTGGCCCATTAGGTCAAATGCAAAGCATAAACATTCTAATTCTCTTTTTAAGGAGCATGACACATGAGGAAAATTCACATAATTGAGTTCCTACTTTTTCTTTCTTTTTCTTTAATACATTTCTTTTATAAGCTTGAATTTCATTCAAGAGAGAGTGGCTATATACCTTACAAGCATTCAATGAACTACTAGACGAAGAAAAAAGTGCTATTTGTGATATAGTTTATTGGCAAATTTAAAAGAAAGAGAATTGCAGTAGGGTAAAGTGAAGGCATTTGTTTTGGATGTGTTTATGCCTGGTAGGTAAATAGAGTCATGGCATTACCAACATATACCCACAAATAAAACAACAACATCAAATAAAAAGGAAAGAAAAGAAGCCAATTCATGAACCTAAAAGAATATATATCTGTGGTAATTGGAGCATATACACTTGAATCGAAATTAACATAATGAGTATTAAATTGTTAGAAAAGCTAACAAATAAAACATTGCATGGAGTAAAAGGACTCATTTCAATAAAAGCATTAAACTCTCACATGACAAAGAGCTTCAAGCTAAGTTCTAGATTCTGAAATATAACACAAAAAACATTTTAAAATACTATATAAAATTTTGATAAGTAATATGCCAAATTAATATTCACCAATCACATTCGTTATATAATTATCTATTATGCTATATCTGATGCCTCAAATAGATAAGTTTCAAGCTTAATCAAGAATAAATCACCAAAAGATGCATTGATGCACAAAAATCTAAAAATGAATAAAAAATTATTGGATTGGAAGCATGAAACTCCAAATGAAGTGCAAGAAGACAAAAAGATCCTACTATATTTTCTTTTCTCAAGTAATTAATCCTTCAAAACTAGCAAAGCTAGTGTAAACAGAGCTAACCTCCCCTGATTAATCCCAATTCGCAATATATATAAGAGATATTCAAAGCAATCAAGTTCAACCACACAACTACCAATTTAACAAATAAAGAAACATAATTGAACACCCCCTTCACAACCCCACCACCACCATTAAAACCAGCCCTACCAGTTTAGTTCAAAAAGGATCCCATCAACCACAAGAACAACTAAACTCACTTCAACATCAATAAAGTTTAGAATTTTTAATGTTAGTGGATGTATCAATCACTATTTATTCTATGCAATTTATTTTCAAAAGAAAATAATAGGAGATAGAGAAAGAGAGAGAGTTTCACTGATGAATTTCAAAACAATGTGTAATTCTTATCTGATATAGAAGAAAAAAAAAATGCGGAGTTGTAATTTCTTTTTTTTTTTTTTTTTTTTTTGAGAATTGCTTTTAAGAAACAAACAAAGTTTGTGTAATTCTTATCTGATATAGAAGAAAAAAAAAATGCGGAGTTGTAATTTCTTTTTTTTTTTTTTTTTTTTTTGAGAATTGCTTTTAAGAAACAAACAAAGTTTCTATGATAGCCTGAGATTAGCATTTTAGGACATTTTTCATTGCAATAAACAACACTTATTATAGTAATTTCTACACAATGAGCAAATAATATGTTGTTGTTGCGCATGCCATAATGTTTGTTATCATCAGCAATAACGTACACAAACTTATCAACATGATTCAGCAATAGCCCAATTACATTTTCCACCCAAAAATAAAATAAAAAAGCAAAATCAAAATCAAATTCAGCTATCCCAAAAAATATATAATCAAAACAGATAATTTAAACTCCAAGCAACCATATCAATTCCAGCTCTATTTGTAGGAAAAGTACTTTTGAGTCTTACATTTATCTTTCTTCCAAATTTGAAATAACCCAAATATATTAAGCTAAGATATATAAGAATCTTGTTTCTTAGACCCCAAAATAATTAAAAATAAGAAAAAAGGAAAATTACTTTTGAGTTTTACTTCTTTGCACTATAGAAACACAATATTAGCTCTCTGTTTTTTTTTTTTTTCAATATTTCTAATTTTGAATCCAGTAAAATTTCAAATGAAAGATATAACCCTAAAACTAAAAAACTGACCTTAGTGCGAGACAGTGAGAGAGCTGAGTGAGAGGTCGCTGATGAGAGTCTTTTACCACCGGTGGAGTGAGGGTTTGGGGTTTGTATGTTTAGGTGTGAAAGAGAGTGAGAGTGTGTTCACAGTAAGAGAGCTCAGTGAGAGGTCGCCGACGAGAGTCTTCTGCCGCCAACGGGTTTTCTGTCACCAATGGTGTGAGGGTTTGGGTTTGTATGTTTAGGTGCGAAGGAGAGTGAGAGTGTGTTATGAGAAATGAGAGTGAGAAGTGAAAGTGACAAATAAAGTTGAATCTTGGGTGTTTTTAGTACCGTGTAACCCGAGCCATACTCGAGTTATATTGTTAGGACATATATGTTTTAACTTGTTTAAGAACATATGTCACTTAGTTATGTAAATTGGCAAATCCTTTGACAAAACGCACTCTGCTTGTAATTGGGTAGTTCTAGGTGTTTTTAATACTTCAAGAAACAGTGTTTCAAGGTCAAGTGTTGAAGTCATCAAGTCTGTCCAAGAGAAAGCAAGCTGAAGTGCAAAGTTTTTAAAGCTCGACACCTGCTCGACAGCTACCTCGACACCTGCTATCTGTCGAGATTTAAAAAGTCAGATTTCCAATATGATTTTCTTGGGATCCGTGAATATGTTTTTGGGCCTTCTTTTCCTCTAACCCTAAACATATAAAAGGATTATTTTAAGAGCCGTCTAGGGTGACACAAGTTGCATTATCATTGAGCAATCTCTGTTCAAGCAAATTGTGATCAACAAACGAAGTTCTTGACCTAGTTCATCTTCCATCAAGAAGTTGCTATGTATTTGCACCATAGGGTTTTGTAACCAAGCATCTTCCTGCTATTCATCATAAATGATGAACTGAAGAACTTTGCAGCCAACCATTCTTCCTCAGTTGGTGTTCTGAAGTCGCGTACTTGGATCCGCGCATTGGTTAGTCACGTACTTGGGAGCCGTGCATCAAAGGTGGAGACTGTCACTACAGATCAAGTCCAATTAGGTTAACCCCATTCCCAAGTTGACATCCAACCATTCCATGAACCCTAAGGTTTACTTGTAACCGCTTGATTTGATAATAGTGGAGTTTCGGGAGTGGTGACCTGAAAATCACCCGGTGGAGTTTTTGCCATTAGGGTTTTCTCCATTCGTAAACAAATCACCGTGTTATTTATTTTCCGCTGCATATTTAGTTGATTGGTGATTTGTTTGTGCTTCCATAAAATTGCATGATTAATTGATTAATTAATTACTTGGCTAAATTAATTAATTAGGGTTAATCACAATGGGTCATTCAGATTGTGACCTATCATATATAAACTCGGGTATCACACTATACAGTACTCGAGTTCAGGAAACTCGAGTACTAAATGGCATTTTTAAATCTCCAAATGCCATGTCAGCCATGCCACGGTGGAACTATAAAATAGAGTACTCGAGTTTGGTGAACTCAAGTACTAGAAAAAGTGGTAGATCACCATTTATTTCCGAAACAATGTTTTTTTGCTATAAATTTCATAAAAGGGTGGTATTTGGCCATTTTCAGCATAGAAATCATACGCATCTTACTCAGTTTCAAACTCAATTCTTAATTTCAGAATCACTTCTTCTTCTACATTAGCATGAATTTTATCGTTGCTATCTATTGATATTGGTTTTGGTTGTTCAACTATCATAGGTGGTGAATCCTCATCTTCAAAATTCAATTTTCGAACTGATTGACTATCAGTCTTAGTATGATAATTGCTATCACTCATGACCTTAATACAAAACAAAAACAACATAGTTATTTTTTTAATAAACAACATATATATATACACACACACACCCTTTAGACACAAACTCACACAAGTGTATATAAGAAAGTTGTTATAAATCCTAAAAGAAATTAAAAAGAGAAATTTATTTACACTAAACCAAAAAAAGAAAACTTACTGTGTGACTAAACAATACTTAAAAGCCTTTAAAGTTGCTTGTTTCAGCAGGAGTCTCTCAAAAGTTGAAAACAAAACCTATAGGACAAAAGGAACCTCTGTGGCAGTGGACAATAAAACTTTGGGAGAAAGATAGGAATACAATGAGACATAGAGGGAAGAGTCCAAATCAAAAACTAAAACTGCGGCAAGTGACAAAAATCAAAAGAAACAAAAGCTGCGGAAGAGAAAAAAGAGTTCTACAGTTCTTGTAAACGTCAACCACATAGAGAAGAGAAAAAAAAAAACAAAAAACAAAAAAACAAAAGCCGAAAACAGAGAGAAGAAACAAAAGTTGCGGAAGAAAAAAAAAGGGTATGATTTTAACATTAACGTTAGTGTTAAAGTCAGGGTTATCTCACTTAATGGGAGAGGCCAGCTGTCCAAGTTTTATTGGTAGAGCATGGAGTGGAGCACAATTGATGAGAAAGAAGATTTGAACTCATAGGTGCCTACAAGGATAGTGGCAGTCTTGCAAAGTAAAGGCCTTTTTGGTTTTAGTATCACTCAAAACTCAAGTCCCAAAAACCAATTCTCATAACTCAAAACTGTAACTCGTGTCTCATATCTTATTTTCTATTTTTCTTATGACTCATTTAGCATAATGTTATGAATACCGTTCTGGACCCCATTTTAGCTTGTCTAGTGGAGCAGAATATTTCGGTACCGGTCTATTTCGGCGTACCATTTCAAGGTATTTCAAGGTTTCTAAAAAAATTAAAAATAATATATATTTATATTTTCTTATACAATATAAAATTATTGATCCAAATAAGTAAACCTCAAATAATACAAATCATTTAGTTATTACATAACAATGATTGTTTTAGAATATTAAAACATAAATATGTAATTAAAAAATGAAAAACAACAACCAAAAATGGTACAATAAATGTGTGTGTGTGTGTGTGTGTGTGTGTGTATCACATTGGGGGAGAGGCAAGACTCAATAAATATAAGTTTGAAATCAAACTCTTTCGCCGGCTTTTTTTGAGTTTTGTCATTTCCAAAGCTTTGTCATGTGGGTGGGGTCAACAAACTAAAAGTCTAAAAGGCAAACACAAAGATGAAACAAAGCAAAAACTAAAGTAAAAAACAAAAGAAAAGGCAGACTAGCAAAGAGTTTGAGATGAAGCAAAGAAGAAGAAGAAGAAGGGGCAACCCCTGCGATGGCTGGGTTTGTTTTTTAGGCAATCAACGCTAGGTAATGACATGCTGCACTGTCGAGTTTGTCAGTCTAGGGATTTTTCTTTTTTCTTTTTTTCTTTTAAAAACTATACCAGCCGAAATTTATATTTCGACTGAAATTGACTGAAATTTGCCAAAATGGCTGGAATGACCCGAAACTGGCTGAAATTGGACCAGAGATGGAACGGGTGGTATTACTATTTTGGATTACATCCCAGTACGAGATATTCTAGCCAGAATGAAACAGATTTAATAACAATGATTTAGCAATGTGTTTGGCTCAAAAAATGGCTTTAAGTTTAGGGTTTAGGGTTTAACTTTAACTAAAAAATTGTGTTTAACTTTAACTAAAAAAGGTGGAGCCCACATGTCTTTTTTTTTTTTTTTTTTTAAACGGTAAAAGTGGTGTGTTGCCCTTACCTGCGTAATATTTTCTCTTTCCTTGCTCTTCTTTCATTTTTCTCTCTAAAAATGTCAAGCAAACAGCAAAGAGCAGAAAAGAAAGGAAAGCAAAAGGAAGGAATGCTTGTGGCTTATGGAATGCTTTTTTAAACCCTCCAATCTAAATCAACCAAATCTCCAAATCCACAACAATTACACAAAAACAAAAATCTTTTCTTTTGAAACATCAAACCCAAATCAAATTCCATTTTTCAAATCCCCCAATCTATATCAACCAAATCTCCAAACAAAAAAAACTATTACACAAAATGAAAATCTTTTCTTTTAAAACACCAAACCCAAAATCAAATTACATTTTTCAAACCCTCAAAGCTAAATCCATGAACAATTACAAAGGAGGAACTTTCAGCCCAAAAAAGGGGGGAAATCTAATAAACAAATAAAAATAAAATAAAAGAGAAAGAGGGAGGATTGGTGGCTTATGGTGGCTTGTTATAGCTTGGATAGTGACGAGTGTTGGTTTGTAGAGAAGTTGTGGAGGATTGATGAGGAGAGAGAGCTGTGGATTTCAAGAGAAGAGAAAAATATGAGAAGAAGAGGAGAGAGAGAGAGAGAGAGAGAGAGAGAGAGAGAGAGAGAGAGAGAAAGCACGGGTTTGAGTTGATGGGACAATACTCTAGCTGGGTCTCACACATATGATTAAATTTACAAAAATGCCACCATAACTCATAATTCATAGCCCAAAAACATTAAGGGGTTGTTTGGTTAGTTTTTTTTCATCACTCAGTTTTCATCACTCATCACTCATCACTTAAAATACATCAATTTTCACTACTCCACCGTTTGGACACTGTTTTCACTTCACATTACTCAAATATTTCAACCTTTTTGTCGGACCCATACCTGATCACCAAGTTAGACCCTTCTGTTAGCCTACCCCCAGAACCCATTCTCCATTTCCTTCACTTCTTATTTCGCTTTCACCCCTTCAACAGAGTGCCTCTCCTAAAACCCAAACCTGAACCCATAAAAATTTCAAAAGCTCGCTCGCCTTGTCAGGACCGTCACTAGTGAACAATACCTATCTCTCCGACATGTACCGATGGCTCTATTTCCTCCATCGTGACCTAACGACACCGACGAGCATAAAGAAACGTGACCCATTTCCCCATTTTGTCACAGACAATCTCCACCGACCCAATCAGGTGCTACCTCATCCCTTTTTGTACTCTCTCAACTTGTTTCTTTATCTGATTTATGTGTTTGGCATTTGGGTTTTGAGAAAACTATTAGATTTTAGCACTATCTCTGCGTTGCCTTTGTTTTTCCTTGCTATTTGGTTGGTGAGAAAATAATAAAGGAGAAGTTTTTTTGATTTGTTTTTTGTTTATATGATATTATTATGCTTACCCTTTCAAATAGATGGTTTAAAGGCTTTGAATCTATTATAGATTTTCTGGATTGTTTACATTGTGTTCGAATTTTTATTTGCTGAAGTAATATTACCCTGAAAATGGAACTCCTAAAGTAATATTAAACTGTAATTCTTGATGGAATTCCTGTCTCAATGTCAGAAAATGATAAAAGAAACTGACAACAAATGGAAGATTGTGATACTATTAAAGATCATGGTACACTTAATTTTGAGTAGAAAACTACTACTCATGCAGATAAGCATTAAAGTTAAAAGCAAAACAAATCAATTTGCTATTTGACACCAGAATAGTTTTGAATCCATGGAACATCTGGGGTGAATGCATCAAGGAATAGGATGTCTTGTTTCTGTCTAAATATGCCTTACAAATGATGCCCATATGCACATGGAGCCACCAGGGACAAAGTCCAAGTTGCTAGCAATATGATCTTTAGGATATGTTTCTGGCTTCCATTTTCTTGGTTGATTAAAAGAATAAAGGATTTTCTTGGAACATCTAAGGGGAAGTGTTAATGGCGTTTCCTCTTACTAAAATATCAAATTAAGGATAGGATTTTTCGTAACTATTGACATGATTTATTGTGATTGGCACATAATGAAAATAGTATTAGTGGTGAGTTAAGATAGAAATATGATATTAGTGGTAAACTCGAATAAAAATAATGTTGCTCTAACCATGAAAGTCTAAATCGTACCGTATTTTTATCATTACTCAATCATAAACTATTGTCAAATTTCATACTTAAAGTCTGCATATTAAATAAAAAGTCTTTGGAGTTTGGATTCAAGCTTTGAACTTAAAAGCTTCTTCTATGTGTTTTTTCATTTAGTTGGATATTTTAATGGTTTATTCAGCTGGAAATTAGACTTGTGAACATACCTATTAGTCTATTAAATCTCAAACCTAATTCTCAATACTTTTTGCATTTAAACTCCAATCAACCCATAATTTCTACATCAAACCAAAATCCAATTTCCAATTAAGTAAAGCTGAAAGTCAGCCACAGTCAGACATCAGTTATTGAAGCACAAGAATGTTCTGCTAGTCATGTATTCTTTATCAAATGTAAAAAAATGGACTTCAGGCATGTTCTGCTAATCATCTATCCTTTATCAAATAATCCAAACCACATGCTTCAGTACAAGAGAATGGAGCTTTAAGCGTAAAGTTCAACATCAGATGCAAGTAGCTAAGAACTTGAGTTATCAAACACAGCATGATTTTTAAGGGCACAACAACAACAGCAACAACCAAGCTTTTGTCCAAAATCTAAGGGCACGACCCTAACACACACACACACACACACACACACACACACACACACATAAACAAAACCCCTGTTTATACCTGAATTGATCCACATAAATTTTATTGAGCACCTTGTCTTGAGTAGTGGAATGTCTTGAGCACCTTGTCTTGAGTAGTGGATGACACATTTATTCTTTTCTTTTTTGTTATACTCTTCAGCAGTGGCAGCAGTGGAATGTCTTTGCCACTACTTATGAGTCCACTTCTAGTGGCCATATGTGCGATATGGATCGGTGTGTGGAAAGGACCTCCTTATCTATTCGTAATTTTGGTAGGTGGTTCTATGGATGTCAGCATTGGTCACCGGTTAGTATTACGTGATTCTTTTGATTTGTTTTTCTAATTATTATTGTTGGAAATTTAGACCCCTTAAACACACAGATAGCGTAGCCTAGATTAATTAGCCAAGTTGTTACTTAGTCAAATTATGCAATTCTAGGTTAAAGCAATCAAATAATCATATCAAGATATAAAGCAGCGGAATAATAAATAACACAAGATATGATCACCCAGGAAACCACTCGGTAAAAACCTGGGGAGGATTTGACCCATCGATCCTCAAGGCATAACAGAATTCACTATGAAAGAATTGAAGTTCTTACAGAAGGACTACAAGCTCCCCGCTCGACTTCCTAATGCTACCCACTAGTAAAACTTCCTGACACGACCACGCGCAGGCTCCGAATCCACGGACTACTTCTTTCTTGAATTCTTCAATCAGCTACAAGCTCCCCGCTTGCTTTTCTTTTTAAGTTCCAATGGTTGCAACTATAATGATCTTCAAGATGTTGAAATCATCTCTACCTTGAAAACCCTAAGTTTTGTGTAAAGGAAGTCTCCTCAAAGATCTCACACGAGATTCACACAAAACAGCAATGTATGAGCAACAAAGCAATATGGACAACACTCAAAACGTGGCTAGGGTTTAGTTTATATACCTAGGGTAAAACTCAAAACCCTAAACGTTTAATGAAGTAGGGCTGAGTTGGAAAATCTGCAGAAAATTCAACCTGTGCGATTTTCGATCGATCGAGTCTATTCTTCGATCGATCGAGCCAGGTCGAAAGTCCTAAGTACTTCTGCAGCCACTCGATTCCAACTTACAATATTAAACCAACTTTGAGCAATTCTAAATAAGACTAAATACACTGTTTTGATCATGGTTTGCCAACATTACAAATTAGAGTTCTAAATACAAAAACTCCTAAGACCTTAGAACCTAACAGAACCGTCAAGTGTGAGAAAAAGTAAGGGAACCACTCAATGTAACGAAAGAACTGTCACATGTGATATTGGAACCATACAATGTGAGGATGGAACTATCAAATGTGAGAAAAAAGTAAGGGAACCATTAAATATGAGAAAAGAACTCTCACATGTGATGTTGGAACTACACAATGTGAGGATGAAACTGACAAATATGATAAAAAAGTAACTTGGTGTAGCAGGTTACCTACTAGTGGGTATCGTACCCCCCTTTTTTTGGGCGGTACCATAGAATTACTCGTTTTTTAAATACAGTTTTCAAAAAATTGTATCCTATTCTCTTTATTCAGAACATGATTTTGAAAACAGGTGATGTTGGAAATAGAGAGATATTACCTGACTTTTCCTTGGAAATTATACAATATCATTTTACCAAAATAGGTGGCAGAGATGAGGCGTAGACCAAGTCACTATCTTGAAACAAATCGTGTTATCTACAGTATATCTGATGTAGTTAAACAAATAGTTTTTGCACATTGTCCCCAAGATACAACAGTTCAGCCACCTTTACTGATTATCCTTGCGAGCCTACACTGCTCGTAGGAAATAACCTCTCTATAGTACTTTTTTTTCCCATAAAATTTAGTAAAAGATGAAATATTTTTTGTGAAGAGTAAGAAGTAGTAGATGGTAAGTGTTTAGAACAATAACAAAAATTGTTTTTGAAAGTATGTAGCTTTGTAATTCAAAAAATAATGTGATACTAAAACTTTATTTCTTTCCATATATATATAAAGCCGGACATGTAACTTGTCCTTAACCAAAAAATCAAAACGTGTTCTGACATTTAAATGGTCATAAAGTTGTTGAAATCAATATATGATCAATAGGTTTATATATATATATATATATATTATAAATTGGTTATCAAAAGTCTTTGCCAATTGTATATACGTTGAAACAGATTAATAGCCAAATCAAATTGTCTTTTGGTGTCATAATGCTATTGAAAGCAAATCAACAGCCCATAACCTGGCTAACCTTTAGATATCAATTAATGTTTTCCTTTGAAAATTTGACCATACACAATGCTTACAACCAAGAATGGAAAGCAAGTTGTAATGCTATGACCCATCAACGGTAAATTATATAAATATATAGTTGTATAATTTTTTGATACTTTTCATCTATAACGTTACTATTAAATATATTAAAAGAAACGTTTTAAAGCAAAAGTTTATAAGGAAAGTATACTAAAAGCTCGCAATATATAGTATTAAAAATCACATTAATTTTTAGAAATTTTCTTAACTAAAACCATTGACAATAGCTATTCAAATTTTGAATTATATTTGAATTTCAAAATTTAGCAATGAATGTATCTAACATTGAGGGATAATTGATTTCCTCAATTCACATAAAAGAGTATTAAAATAAAATATGATATTTTTGTAAAAATACCCAACAGGTGAGAAGATGTTTTCAAGATACAGAAAATGTTTTTTATGGCATAGTTGTAAATAAATTGAAAGTAGTAGACCCTACAAATTTGTCCAAACTCTTCTATCTCTTAAAATAAGGAGCTTATCTTTATTATAAAAAAAAAAAAAATTCTCACACTACTTCAAATTTGAAATTTATCATTATAAATAAATAAGTACATGAGCTCTATTCCCTTACCTTTATCCATATATATATATGTATAAAGTAATCTACAGAATCTACTATTTACTTTTTGAAAATTAAAAAAAGAAAAAAGAAAAATAGAATTGGTCTTCCAAATTTTTTTTCCTGCAGCTCGAACCCTTTTCCCTTTAGACCTTCAAGCACTTTGTGCATGATGATATGTCAATTCAACTACAAGGTCTTTGGCCTAAAAGTTTTGTAACTCAATTGAAACTTTCCTATTATTTACAATAAAGATGTCCAATATTTAAATTCTTATTTTTCATATTATCAAATTGAAATAAATAAATAAAAAGACTCAGGTAACTTTCAGACTGGACTCTCTCCGATGTAATAGCAGAAGACTTTTCGGTACACTGGAAGGGCGCTGGTCGAGAAGTTCACTTCTGTCTCTATCCGTTGGAGACTTGCGCTGTTGGTCATCTAGGATGTTCCCACCGTAGGATTTGGAATATTGAAATTTCAACAAACTCTTATCTCCTTAAAATTGTAGAAAAAGCAAGAACAAAGAAAATTTGGGGTTTTCCCTAAAACCCTCTTGCATTGTAGTGAAGGGCAAATATAGACCACTGGGCGCGTTGGTCAACTGGTAAGGGGTTGTCCTAGCTTAACCAAGGTCTCGTGTTCGAGCCTTGGGTATGCAGCTGCGTTAAAACTCGGTTGGGAGAGCTTTGCCGCCCTTGTGGTCCTACCCGGCTCGAATCCGGATTTAGTCAGAGCCCTTGTGGTTCCGAATACCGGGTGTTTTAACCAAAAAAAAAAGGGGCAAATATAGCCAAATACCACTATTTTTTGAAATTATTAGTGTACTACTCTTTTTTAAAATTATTAGTGCTTTACTACTGTTTAAAAAATATCTAGCAATTTACCACTTTTTTGAAGCTCAAGTTTACGAAAATTGAGTTGTTTAAAAAAAAAAAAAAAACTATTTGCCTAGGTTTAAACAATGAAAAAAAAAAAAAAAAANTAGCTATTCAAATTTTGAATTATATTTGAATTTCAAAATTTAGCAATGAATGTATCTAACATTGAGGGATAATTGATTTCCTCAATTCACATAAAAGAGTATTAAAATAAAATATGATATTTTTGTAAAAATACCCAACAGGTGAGAAGATGTTTTCAAGATACAGAAAATGTTTTTTATGGCATAGTTGTAAATAAATTGAAAGTAGTAGACCCTACAAATTTGTCCAAACTCTTCTATCTCTTAAAATAAGGAGCTTATCTTTATTATAAAAAAAAAAAAAATTCTCACACTACTTCAAATTTGAAATTTATCATTATAAATAAATAAGTACATGAGCTCTATTCCCTTACCTTTATCCATATATATATATGTATAAAGTAATCTACAGAATCTACTATTTACTTTTTGAAAATTAAAAAAAGAAAAAAGAAAAATAGAATTGGTCTTCCAAATTTTTTTTTTTTTGTTTTCAGGATTTTGATAATTGTTCTTAAAGTAGTTAGCCAAACAAGTATAATGTAAAAATCATTATTTGAAAACTAGTTTCAATTTCAATTTTTTGAAAATTGTTTTCATACGTTTTGAAAACAAAAAACAAAATCCTCCTACCAAAAAAGCCCTTATCTTTTTGCATGATGCTAATCCTGAATCCGGTAGGTGTGAGCAAGAAACTGATCATACGAAAATAGCATGCCTTCCTTCAGTGTCTCCAATCTCCTTGCATCCTACTGATCCTTTTCTCTCAGTTTCATTACGATTGTTTAGGGTATTAAAGATGCAAGAAAACTTATTTCTCAAATAAAAATTGTTTCTAACTTTGGGGGGGGGGGGGGGAAGTAAAAATGTTTCCAAACAAATGAATATCTTACTAACAAAATTATAAATAAAAGAAATAGAAAAAATAAAATAAAAATTTAGAGATAAAAAAAAAAAAAAAAAGAAGGAAAAGAGATAAGCCAACAATGATGACCGCCCATCCCACGTGACCCTGACAAAAGAAAGAAAAAAGAAAAACCCACACCTGGAAGAGAAACAAAACTGAAAGCCAATGAGAAAACTATTTGCCTGTGTTTAAACAATGAGGGAAAAAAAAAAAAGATAAGTCAACAACTGTGACCTCCCATCCCACGTGACCCTGACAAAAGAAAGAAAAAAGAGAAACCCACACCTGGAAGAATAAGAAACAAAACTAAAAAGCTAATGAGGAAAAAAAAAATAGATAGGCCAACAATTGTGGCTGAGGGAGGTACTCGAGTGTAATAAACTCGAGTAATACATTGCAACACCCCCAAGCTTCACATAATCGAGTTAAGTGAGGCATTTTGTATGGAACTCTATTTTCTTAAATTCGAGCTTCATGTCAAATTTGAGTGTCTAAAACTCAAATTTTAAAAAAGTGTTACATTACTAAATATTTCTCAAATAATAGTAAAACACTTATAATTTAATTTCGAGAGGTATTTGGCTATTTTTGCCATTGTGACCGTGTCACTTCCACATAAACAGGAAGTTTTTTTTTATTCACGAATCACAAAAATTTGGAAAATGAAGTCTCCATTGAAAAGTCCACACGCAAATGCCCTGCCTTTGTTGACTGGAGTGGAGATAATGACCTTTATCAGTTTATCTTATTATATACCAAATTTTCCAAGATAAATCAAGAAAGGAAGAATAATTTTTTTTCTTAACTAGGCCTTTTCCATGTCTTGCATCTTGAAGAATAAGCACAAGACTGATCAAACAACCATGGGGATGCCTTCTTTCAATGTCTCCATGTTCCTACTAATCCTTTCCTTACTCAGCTTCCTAAGCCTAAACAGTGAAGCAGCCCCAGAATACCGCTACCATTTCTGTTCAAACGAAACCACTTTCACCCCCAATAGCACCTACCACTCCAACTTCAACCGCCTCCTCTCTTCCCTTACCTCAAATTCCACGCGTGAAAGTGGTTTCTACAACACCACCGTTGGCCAAACCCCAGAGACCACAGTCTACGGCCTCTTCTTCTGCCGTGGAGACCTCACACCCGATGATTGCCGAGTCTGTGTGTCAACAGCAACCAAGGAAATTGTTGAGCAGTACTGCCCCATACAAAAAGTGGCCGTGATATGGTACAGTGAATGCGTGTTACGCTACTCAAACAAGTCATTCTTCTCCACCATGGACGAAGTTCCCAGCGTTTCATTATATAACATTCAGAATACAACAGAGCAAGATCGCTTCTTCCTGCTACTTGGAGCTTCAATGAATGAAATAGGGGTCAAAGCATCAACTGCTCCCCCCGGTGCAAAAAAATTTGCAACAAAAGAAGCCAATTTTTCGGAATTTCAAACCACATATAGCCTCGTCCAATGCGACCCTCTGCTATCCAGCTCTGATTGCAGTAGGTGTTTTGTGAATCTCATATCATATTTGCTAAGTTGTTGTGCGGGAAAGCAAGGGGGTAATGTTCTGAATCCTAGTTGCTATATTAGGTACGAAATATATCCGTTTTACAGGGTACAATCCGCACCGTCACCAGCTCCAGAATCAGTGCTTGTTGCTCCTCCGCCTCCAAATATAATCACCACACGAAAAGGTATGTATCTGTCAATATTTGAAAGAAATTCTGTTGGATATTTAGACTCCTCCATACTCAGATTGTTTAATCTAATATATTAATTGATATGGTTTTTCACCTAATATTTATGTTGGCTTTATTTTATAACAAAAAAGGTATTGTAATTGCATTAAGTTATTTACTTGTATTTTGTGAGATATATTCGTAATGAGTTTAGTATTAAGTTAGTGAAGATTTCTCAAGACAATGAAACTCGCAACTTGCTCGTGACTGACTCATGAGTTAACAACTCATGAAAAGATCACTTGAGAAGCACATGCTGAAATCTGAACAGTCTTTTGCTAGGCTGTATTTCGTGAGTCACTTCGTGACTTTGCCAACTTGTGAGTGACCCGCGAAACTCTCTGCCAGGATGATTTTAAGTGTGACTTTTATACCCTTCACCTATTCTATATATACCTTCATTATCCACAAAATTGTAAGGAAGCTATTCAAAAGAAAACCCTAGAAAGGGGTTTTCTACAACACACCCACTTTGTTAGAGAGAGTTGCGTATACTCAAGAGATAAATCTTTGTAATCTCTTCTCCTCCCCCCTCCCATTATTATATATTGAGAGGAAATTTGTACCCAAACACAACCCACACATATTCAGAGTGTAGAGAGTAATTTGAAGCTAGGGAAGCATTGGGTATTTGTCAAAATAAGTCGGTGAGGCTTGACGGATGCAATTGGACGGTATTGCGGGATTCGGGAAGCTAGTGAAGACAAGATTCCGAGAAATGCATTGGTAGCTGGAGCTTGGAGAGCTCAAGTACTCTGGGTAGATTAGGCTTGGATGGTCTTTTTGGTATCCTTGTACTCCAATTTATTCACGTATATTCTGCATCAAGTTTGTTTAGATTAAAATTAATCAAGCCATAATTAAGAATCAGGGGTCTAAACGAGATATAGTATTTTAATACTATTTGAGTTTTCATTAACCAAGTTGTTACTTAGATTCATTAATCAAATCTAGGTTAAATTCACATCAATTATATCACATAAATTGGACAATTAAAGGAACACAGGCGATATGTTGACCTAGGAAAACCAATGAAATCATCCAGTTTCAAGGTAAAAAACCTAAGGAGGATTTAATTTAAACAATCCTCAAGGAAAAAAATTCACTAAATAGAATGGAAGTGTTTACAATGGCCATGCACATCTCCGAATCCACAAACTCTTGTATTATGAATTTGTTGCACTAAAACACTTCAATTTGTGACTTTGAGATCTCACTCAAAGCTTTAGATTATCAGCAGTAGTTGATCTTGTAGCAGTAACTTATCTCCATCGGTACTTGTATTTGGATCTTCTTTCTAATAGATTTTTGTTGACTTAGAAAGTTATAGAACCTCATAGATCTCATAGGAGTAACTCACAAGACTTGAAAAACATGTATTAGAGTTATACTTTTATACCTAGCAATGTTAGACTCAAACCCTAGACGTTTCGCGGGCTTTTGGGCCTAATTTAAATTCTCCAGAATTCGCAGTTCAATCAGTCAAATCTATTCTCTCGATCAGTTGAGAAAGATAGTTTTTGAATTTTTCTTTAGACAACTTGTATATTCTTGAATTTTTACTTATATTAACTTGAGTAATATCTAACACTATTCTAAGACATAAATATATTATACTAGACATGTTTTTGTTCTCAATTTAGCAACATACACAAATTTAGTTCATAAACATTTAATGCTAAATATTTATAACCTACATATTCATTTTATAATTCAAATTAAATTTTATTAATAAAAAAGAGATTTTAAATTTTAAATAAGAAATAAAAATGAAGATTCAAAATTTTATACTTTTTCAGTCTATGTTTTTAAATTTATGGTCTTTCTAGTTCCTCCTCCATAGCTTACATCAGGATAGAATGGCTAAAAAGTTGTTTTATTAGCTGAAAAAAAGTAGCATTTTTCGTTTTCATTTTTAAAAACAGAGATTCTAAAAGCCAGTCTCTTCATTTTTTTTAAACCATTCAGTCTTTTTTTCTTTTTTCTTTTTTTTAACTTATTTGATTTAAAATTTGCATTTTTTTGTATCTTAAAAGCAGATTTGAATAATACATTTTTTAGGCGTTTTCAGATTTAATGAAAACGAATACAATGAAATTTGTGATATTTTGGTGAAAATTGTTGGGACCCACTCACTGAAAAGCGTCTGCTCAATCAACCAAACCTCGATTTAATGAAACTTAATGAGAGCCACCGACAATTCTTGGCGGACTGAAAAACATAGAGATATTTTTCTTTTTAATCATTTTCCTCCATTATTTATCATTTCCATTTGCTCTTATCTCGCTTTTGGCTCTCTACTCTCCTGCTCTTTTGGTCTCTTGTCTCTCTCCTTCCAGCCCATTAATGCCAGTCCGCCTCTCTCTTTCTCTGTATTTCGGCCATGACTCTATTATTGATGTTTGTTTGTTTGGGTTATGGGTTCAATTTCAGTGAGATCGTATGAGTTATTTGGGTTTTCTCATAGATTCTTTGGCTGTGGATTTCAAAGGAAAGATCAATGGGTCTTGGTATGTGACTTTTCTGTTAAGCAAGTGGGTTTTCAGTGGGGATTTCAATGGATCTTCGTATGTGATTTTCCTGTCAAGCATGTGAGATTTCAGTTAAGTTTCACTTTGGGCAATTGATATCTCAGTAAATTGTAGTACTTGGACGTGGATTGGAGTCCTTTGTTTTAGGTGTTTGTTATTAGAGTCCTCTGTTTTAGGTGTTTGTAATTATTTACTTCTTTGGGAAGATCTCTATTCTAACGTTAGGATTGTTGTTCAATTGT
Organism: Quercus suber; assembly: GCF_002906115.3. NCBI lineage: Eukaryota > Viridiplantae > Streptophyta > Magnoliopsida > Fagales > Fagaceae > Quercus > Quercus suber. The sequence continues at coordinate 92,281 of NW_027069772.1, read as the reverse complement.
GAATTGAGTCCCTAGCATGTTGGGTTGTTGTGTCACAGTATCCCTTCATATTAGGAACAAGTAGGGGTGTGTGCAGTTCTGTCGATGCAGTTTTTTCCAAATTTATCACCGAACTGTAGAGATCGGTCTTCTCATAACTGGAACCAATGCACATTGCCTAGAGTTGGTTTTCCGACCTATAGCAATGTGGTTTTTTGTGATCGGTTTAATTGTGATCAGTTTAATTGATTTGGCCGGTTTGAAATATTAAAAAAACTATTTTTATTTTTTAAAGAAAAACTTGGGCTTAGATTAATTAGCCAAGTTGTTACTTAGTCAAATTATGCAATTCTAGGTTAAAGCAATCAAATAATCATATCAAGATATAAAGCAGCGAAATAATAAATAACACAAGATATGATCACCCAGGAAACCACTCGGTAAAAACCTGGGGAGGATTTGACTCATCGATCCTCAAGGTATAACAAAATTCACTATGAAAGAATTGAAGTTCTTACAGAAGGACTACAATTTCCCCGCTCGACTTCCTAATGCTACCCACCAGTAAAACTTCCTGACATGACCACGCGCAGGCTCCGAATCCACGGACTACTTCTTTCTTGAATTCTTAAATCAGCTACAAGCTCCCCGCTTGCTTTTCTTTTTAAGTTCCAATGGTTGCAACTATAATGATCTTCAAGATGTTGAAATCATCTCTACCTTGAAAACCCTAAGTTTTGTGTAAAGGAAGTTTCCTCAAAGATCTCACACGAGATTCACACAAAACAGCAATGTATGAGCAACAAAGCAATATGGACAACACTCAAAAACGTGGCTAGGGTTTAGTTTATATACCTAGGGTAAAAACACAAAACCCTAAACGTTTAATGAAGTAGGGCTGAGTTGGAAAATCTGCAGAAAATTCAACCTGTGCGATTTTCGATCGATCGAGTCTATTCTTCGATCGATCGAGCCAGGCCGAAAGTCCTAAGTACTTCTGCAGCCACTCGATTCCAACTTTACAATATTAAACCAACTTTGAGCAATTCTAAACAAGACTAAATACACTGTTTTGATCATGGTTTGCCAACATTACAAATTAGAGTTCTAAATACAAAAACTCCTAAGACCTTAGAACCTAACAATTATCATGAAGACTGTTATAGCTTTTATATATTATATTCATTCTTTAGCACCATGCAAAACATTTATTGTGTCCTTCAATGTTGTATGCAGGACTCCGATCAGGCATGTAAGTTCTTCAAATGGTTGGACAAGAACACATGCCCACGTGGCCGTGCAACAGCACTAGTTGTCCATGAAAGGTTTACGAGATATAAGGCCGAAGCAGCAGCTGTAAGAAATGAAAGGGATGAGGCTCATGCAATGGAAGTAGAGGCACGAGAGCAGTTAAGGATAGTAAAGCGCAAGGCTCAAAAAACTAAGCTCACACTCCGAATTGCTGAAGACAAGGTCTATAAGTATAGGCTTGCTTTACTTTTGTCATGGACTGTAGTTAGGGTTTATTTTGTATTCTCTACTGTTTTTGGGGGCCATGGCCATACGCAACTGCATCTGCCATGACCTATTTAGGGTCACGTGTGTTATATACATTAATGATTACATGCCCTATTTTGAGTTCCTATATATTTTACAGTGTGATATAACACACAGTCACCTGTGTTATATACATTACTAATCATGTGTGTTATGCATTTATTTTTTTTTGTTTTTTTTTGTTTTTTTTTTTTTTGTGAACTACTTTATGCATTTCATAGCATGCAGTTAAGTAATGTGAAATTTCCTTATAGTAGTAGCAATATTTTTTGATGTCTAATGGTCCAAGCCCTTCATAGAAGACTAAAACTACCTGTAACCATATCACATACACATATCGCATACATATCACATACATAATTATCCACTTGTAACCATATCACATACATAATATATGGTCCTTGAAAAATACTCTATTGCAAAAAGGTATTACATATAAAATGCATATAAGCATGTCCACCTGTACGTACATTACCAATAGGTATTACATACACCTACTTTAAAATTTCCAAAAAGAATTACATCATAAATGTCAATAGGTTATTGACATTAGCCATTACATGTAAGCATATCCACAGTTAATCTAAATTTACAAAAAAAAAAATGCATCATAATGCCCAAAAGAATGCATCATGTATCATGCTAAGTGACTTCTCGTTATGGTACCTAGACCTATACAAAAGTCCTAACAAAAACTCATAGGAATGGGTACTAGCTCTATACAAAAGTCCCAACAAAAAGGGTGAATCCTTAGACATGCCAACCATCAACGTCGACGTCACACGTACTCCTCCCACATGTGATCAGTCATATCATTCTTGAATTCACCCATTGCTCTCTTCGACACATTAGACATCTCCCTCACATGTCTCCTTTTGGCACTTACACTCGACTCAAGAGAATTCCCATTGTTTCTAGTTTGCATATCATCCCTTTCAACGTCAAGGTTCTCCCATGTGTTAAACAGTACATCTCTTCGATTATTGATGCGTATAAAATTATGTAACGCACAACACGTAGAAACAACCAAATGCTGACGATATTGCTTATACTTCGCCATGTTGCTCAAGATGGGAAAGCGAGCCTTCAGGACTCCAAAAGCCCTCTCAATCACCATTCGCAATGAAGAGTGTCTATAGTTAAACAACTCTTTCCCCAATTTTGGTTGCCTAGTACTCCTTCTCCTGAACTCTTGGGCATGATATCGGGTGGCCTTATGTGGTGGAAGAAACGATGCACCAATGGGGTACCCCGAATCAACCAAGTAATAGAAACCTACAAGAATAGCACATCTAAATCAATAATAATAAGGGGATTAAATCAGTAAAATATACCCATCACACAAATACACAATAGCATACAATATATCAGTGAAAGCTATCTTAAGTACAATGGAAAAAGCAAAGGAACCATGTAAAAAACAGCACTTACTTTACTGTAATTTGTTTTTCAAAAACAGGACTTACTTTACGAAGGTTTGTCAAAGGGATGATGGCAAAACAACTTCTGCAGCAGATAGTGCACTAGCTGCCACACCAGTGCAGCCCAAGTTGCAACACAGTGCAGCAGATAGTGCACCAGATATGAAGAGTTACAACTCTGTTTTGGGTCCTTTAGTATATATATGTACAGATTACTTCAATCAATATACAATTCTCATTTTCAATCACAAATTTAGTTTCTCATAAGGTTAAAGAGGAAATCAATACCAATAAGGTTTTAAAGCTCAAGGGCACAAGTTGGTCACAGAAACAAAGGACTAGCTACTGCTTGCTTGTAGCAATGAAAATTTAAAGGCTGCAATACATATGAGGCAGAATTTAAGTTAAAGACGCATACCTTCCGATGGTCATGGGAAGTCATGCTTCGGGTCTTTAATAGCTTCTTCAAACACCCTGGAGTCGTTGGCGCTTCCCTCCCAACCACCATGGACATACGTAAATCGCATGTCATGGTCACATGCTCACATGACATTGGTTGGAACAGTGCTCTTACGACTCCTATGAGGCTAGAGTCTTACCGCAGAAGGCTGAGCACTAATATGTGTTCCATCGATAGCTCCTATGCTTCTCTACAATGAATAGTGCCAATTAGTTGAAATACTATACAGTAATGTGTGAACAACCATTTTGGAAGAACTAATATTATGAAATCATTTACCTCAAACCAAGGGTCATACTTGTTGTTCCCCCGCAAATTCTCTGGAAGGCCTACCACATTTGGATCGGGCTTGATTAAATGTTGGCCATATGTGTGAACAGCCTGCAAGACCCTACGGAACTTGCGGTCCACAGTTTCAGTGGAATGCTGAAATCTGTCTGCCATAGGCCGCATCCGAGTATTATGGCCGACGATGTACAGGAATATGGCCACTGTCTCTTGCACGTCAACACATCCCTTCCCTTCCTTCAAGTACTCATAATGTTTCAGCTCATCAACCAAGTGATAGAATAGATCTAGTGTCATGCGGAACATGTCATGACAATTGGTAGGATTGCCATCTCTCACTTCAGCCATATAATCGCTTCCACTCAAAATGCTAGTACGTTGTGAGCGCTTGTCGTAATGCCATTGGAAATATGCCGCCATCTTGCCAATAAATGGAAATACAAACCAAAACTCCTTCTCCTCGCTGTCATACTCTGAGTCCGTATCTGCACCAATGTCCATGTCATCATCGTCGGAGTTAAAATAAGCATCGTCAAAATCATACTACTAGAAAGGATCACTGAGGGAGACCATTATACCTAGACCCTACAAAAACCAAAGCATTAGAACCAAAGATATTGCAATATATAAACAGACAAATTAATATAAAGTACTAAGGGAATTGCAATAATGTTAGATGAACTCACCTTACAATGTAAGTAACATGAACTAAATAACAAATATTATAAAAAATATATATAATACTATAAAAAAACACCAAGTACATAACAAAGCCCACACATTAATTTAAATAACATCAAATTCACGGGCATAGTTCACAACACTTTCACATTACAATAAAACTACATTAAATAAAGTGTTCAACTGAATAAGAGAAATAAAACCAAACGTCGAACATTGTCTAAGCACACACACACATAAAATCCTTAAATAGTACTTAAAAACTAAACCAAGTGATTCACATCGAAATCACATAACAAAACATCACAAAAGCAATCCCCATTAATTATCTGGCTGCTGAGCATGACGCTCCATCCACCTCCTCCTCCTATGCTCTGGCATGCCCATGAATAACACCCTTTTTCTGTTTCTCTTGGAGAGCCTCGGCGATGTTAACATAGATTTCATCATCAAGATCTTCATACTGGTTCAGCACTTCTAAAGCTCTCCCAAGCGAGCAAGGATCGCCACCACCAGCGGATTGTGCAACGTGCTCAGAGCTACCACTAGACTTTCCCTTTTTGTTGTTGGAAAACCTTTCCCTTGCCAAGGCAGTGTACTCTTGAAGCGCCATGGTCATCTCACTAGCCCTATCCACTTTCTTGGCAACCTTCTTCCCCTTGGTAGTAGGCTCTTCCATGGGACGTTTATCCGCATGTTGGGTTTGCTTATCAACAGGGGGATCGTCTTGGGTTATGCCCTCCATGTTGGGATTGTAGCAATCATCATCACCCAACTAGGCATGACATGCCTCATTGGCAAGTTCCTCCTCTAGGGCACACTCTTCATCACTATCTAGGGCTGGCGTGTTTGAGGAAATTTGAAGGGAACCGGTTGTAGTATTAGGGGCAAAAATTTGCTTCAGCTTCTCATAATTAGGACACCCTTTCTTCTGTAATGCAGCTGCCTTAGAATCCCCCTGAAATGACAATATATACATCAAAATCCTACTAATATGAAATAGAAAACTACAAACAAATATGCAAAGAATTAGGGTGGTAAATATAACATACCGCAAGCACGTTAGCCCACACCTCCTCAGAAGCAGTAACCGTTTGGGTTGTCTCATCCCACCCCAACTCAGTATGCCTTAAAACCTGGCCTCACTTTCTCTGTTTTTGCCTAAGCCTATTATGCTTATCTTTCACTTGCTTAGGGAGGAAACTCTTCCCAATTTGTTCATTTAGGGTTTTCGCAATTAATAGCCAAGCTTTGGCCTTAAAGACACCATGTTCCATATTCCCCTTTTGTTGTTCATCAACCATAATGTCAATGAAAATTTGTTCAATGTGGGGAGGCCACATTTTGTCGTCAGTATCCTGAGTTTCTTGTGCCATCTAATACAAATTTCCCAACGCAATTGCGTATGTTAATATATATGTATATTAATAGTTTTATGAATAGGCCACTTGAATCTCTAACCAACCACTCAACTTAAGTAAAGAAGACAAGAAAACATATTTAGAAAGCAATTTATTTCATAATTCTTCAAGTGCCAGTTTCACAATCAGCTGCAGTACTAAGATGTAAAGAAATCAAAGGAAAAGATACTACATACTGCTAGGGACATAATTTGTAGAGAAAATCAACTAAAACATACCAACTAATTAGAATGGAGTAAAAAAAGAAAAACCACATACTTCTCTTCAAGGCAAAATGGTTTCTCTTCAAGGCAAAATGGTAAACTTAAATATAAAAAACTCACAGACAACCCCATGAATATAAAATCACATATAAGAATGAAAGGTTTCTAATAAAACATGTAAGTTTCTAAAAACAATAGACATAACATAGTATCCATAATGAAACAATTGTGCATTATAACACGCTATATGGAAGAAAATGTCAAGCAATAAAGAAACAAATCAATCCTACTTTAATTAATAGTCATTCAAGTGATTAAAGAATGACCAAGTTCTTAACATTAACGCCAAGAGACTTGTAGCTCAACTAACTCTTTTACACATATTTATACACATAAAGTGATGACTTTGCAGAAGTATTTGTATTTTAGGCTTGTGCTAATATGAGTAATGTATGAAATGGTAAGCTTATAAAGAAAGGGAATATGCAAAAGGAAGCTAACAGTTATTGTGACAACAAAAGGAGGAATATGCAAAGTTACTATTTTGTTCCTAATTTCGAACCCAAAAGCCTTTGATATAGCTGAATTTGCTCTGTACAATATCCAATTAGAATTTGTCAAGACAAAACCTCAATAAGCATCAAAAGCAAAACTACAAAATCGAAGTGGCAGAGAATGCAAATCTTTTCATAATCATTCGGCACCATAAACTTAAAGATCTAAAGGGGTGTCAAGGTTAGCATGGAAGACCATGCTTTGATCATTATGTTTTCAAAATAAGTAAAAATTATGGACATTTTGACAGAAAGGGCTATCATAAAAATTACAAGGAATGCTATCTCACAAGCCACAACCAACATCAGTACTTTAAATCAAAAACCCACTTTCACATCTAACAAAAAACCCAAATCAGACCATGGACATGGAAAATGGAGAGGGAGAGAGAGAGATATATTGCACCTAGGAGATAATATTGCACCTGGGAGAGGGAGAGAGAGGTATGGAAGCGGTGACAGAGAGGTAGACTCGCCAGTGAAGATTCAGGCCTAGTTCAGAGCTTCAATGACGCGTTGTTCTTCAATCACGCCATGTTCTTCTCAGGCCTGGTTCAGTGCTTCGAACACGGACTGTGGTGCCATGGAGCTAGCTCGCTGGGGATGAATAGGGAAGTGAAAATGAAAAGAGGCTGAGAAAGGGAAGTGAGAAAAGGGAAAATTTTCAGCAAAAAATTTGGGGAGAAATGAAGTGTAACAGGGGGGGAAGCTCCAACGATCATAACTAGCCTGAGATGGATGTGAAAATGCACTGGCAAAGGGGCCCACAATCTCAGCTTATTTACGGACTTGCCACTGAGTTTCAGAATATGAGTTTTGAAAATAGCTGAAATGAGTTTTCACTTTCCCTCACTCACACCCATTTTTTTGAGTCACTAAGTCATGAAAATGATGATTTGAAACTTATCCAAACAAATGCTCTTTCATGGGCCCCACATTATTTGGATGATAGAACAGAAAACTGAGTGATATCACTCAAAACTCACTACATCCAAACAAGCTCTAACAATTTTTTTTTTTTTTCCATTTTTCATCACTCTAACTCAGTTTTTTGAGTTATGAGCGATGAAAATTGAGAATGAAAACTTAACCAACCAACACAATTTGATATAGGACCCAAGAAAAGTGAGTGATAAGTTATGGAATTAAGTAACGAGTGAGAAAAATTCCCAAAACTAAACAGGTCTTATAAGACTCGCCCAAAAATCAAGTTGGGAAAGGGGCAGAGAATAGGAAAGTAACCTACCTCTTTGCCATCCACACTTGTATACCTAAGGATTATAAGCTAATTTTATATTTTTTTAAAAAATAAATAAATAATATATTTGATAAAGTTTGATAGTTAAAAAAAAAAAAAAATCTATAATGCGCAGGTAAAAAGTGAAGTTTTTAGTATAGAGGGGAATCGAATCCAATTGAATTCCAAATTCTTTTATTCAACATCGTTCAACCGAAATCAGTAAAAATGGAGGGAATGGTCATTGATAAAAGAAAACAAGTGGCGGGAATATGTATAGTTTATTTGCATTTAGTGCGTCTTTTCTTTGTCTTGTATGGATAAGGTGTGCAAGTCAAATGCGAGGACTTTAAAGTTCTCGTATTACAGAGAGTTTTTCTTTCCGGCTATTACATAATCAAATCAAAAGCTTTTTATATTTTTTTTTTTCTTTAAAATTATTCGCAGCGATGGGTAAGGCATCGGCATGGGCATCGCCATCGTCATCGTCGAGGACGAAGAGCGAGACCAACAAAAGTAGTAAAACGCACCGTACTACTACTACTAATACTACTACTACATCTACACGTACAGTGTGGTTTGAGCTGATAAACGATGACGTATTGCAGAAGATTCTAGAGAAGCTACCGGCGTTATCGTTCGCATCGGCGGCGTGCGTTAGCAAAACCTGGAACCAACTCAGCAATCACATCCTCTCTCGCCCTAGGATCGCTTTTGCTCTCTCTCTCTCAACCCCTCCCCTCATGTAATTTTACCATTCTACCCCCTCTCTCACACAAATTGAAATTTATAAATTGGATAATTTTTTATTTTATTTTTTATATTAGTTTCGGTAATTGTGTGTTAAAAAATTGATAGATTGCTGTACAAGAGGTTTTTGATAAGGCGCTGTCGAAGCCGATTCGACCGCATTTCGCTATCGTAAATATTGGCAGCAGATTCAGACTCTCTGAGGCCTTCAACTTTTGGCTTGTATGTCATTGTCATGTTTGTTACTTTTACAGTTTTACCTTCCATCTTTATTTCTGTTTCTATATATTTCAAGGACGAAGCAGAAATAATAATTTTACAATTTTATCCCTCAAATTCATCTAATTTTTGTTGAATTTATTTTAGTTCACATCAACTTTTTAACTTGCCAGATCAACTCTTTTTTTTTTCTTTTTTTTTTTAATTGAGGGACAAAAATCTAACTTAAAACAATTTTTGGGGATGGAAATTGTGTTTTAGTCTTTTTTTTTTTTTTTTAATTGTGACTTAATTGTTTGCTAATGCTTATTATAATGCAGATACCAAAAAGATTGGGATCAAATACTCCGTTTATTATTTCTGTTGCTGGTGGAGTAATTGGAAGGGATGCTCTTACCAATGAATTTAAAGAGGTTTACATCTCTTTTTATTTGCTACTTTTTTATTCATAAATTGTCTTCTTCTTCTTTTTTTCTTTGGGAAGCAAAAAGTAATGGTTTTACTTTTGTTGATTTTTGTTATGTCTTTTGTTGATTTTTTTTTATTAATTAAATGTTTTTTTTTAGTAATTTATTACTTAAATGTTAATATAGGTCATGTGGGGAGATATTACCAGCGATTCAAATGATGACGTTGGTGACTACATAGGAGATATAAATGATGGCATTGTTTTGACAGTAGGTTATGTACCAGGATTAAGAGTCGAGGCTATGCGGCCTATGCCTAAGGCTACCCCACTTCTACGAATACCAAGAGTCTATTCGGTAAGAAATTTTTAGTAAAGTTATTGTTGTTTTGTAAAAATATATGTTTGTAAAAATACATGTAATATTGTTTAAACACTAAAAAGTAAAAACTGTTATTTAAACAATAATACTGAACACTATCTAAAAGTGACAAATTTACCATACTAATTTTCCCTAATTGGGTTTTTACCACAGAAATATTGATATTATGTTAACCTAGTGTATAATGCCGGGGTATATTTAAAAACAATCATAACTATATATGTATATGAGTTCAAATTATACATGGTGTTAGAGTTATAATTTACTCATTTTTTAAGTCATGAATTTCTAAAACATGTAACGGTTTCTCATTTATATATGTACTAAACTCATTACACCCACATTGTGTATGCAATAATGCTATTTTTTATTTTTATTTTTTTTTGGATTAGTGTGTGTGTGTGTATATATACATATATACTATTAAATTTAGAATTTAACTGGATTTGGATTCTTCAGCATTTGTATTCAATAATTTACTTGCCGCAAAATTTTAAAAATTAAATAGGACACATGACACAAAACTAAAATCCAATTTAGAATCCAATTAGATTTAGATTATTCGATTTTTGCATCTAATAATTTACTTAACACAAAAATTTAAAAATTAGATGGGACATATGATGCAAAATTAGAATTCAATTTATTCATTTCTGACAAAAAATTGGCAAATTGGGGGCAATTATGTCAGTTTAGATTATTAGATTAAGATTTGTGGACTTGTACAACTTTTTTGTCACTCTTAAGGAAAGTGTTTAATTTTGAACGGTTTTTAGACCCCTTAAACAACCAGATTGCGTAGCCTAGATTAATTAGCCAAGTTGTTACTTAGTCAAATTAAGCAATTCTAGGTTAAAACAATCCAAACAATCATATCAAGAATATAAAGCAGCGGAAAATAAATAACACAAGATATGATCACCCAGGAAACCACACGGTAAAAACCTGGGGAAGATTTGACCCACCAATCCTCAAGGCTAACCTGAATTCACTATGAAAGAATTGAAGTTCGTACAAAAGGACTACAAGCTCCCTGCTCGACTTCCTAATGCTACCTACCAGTAGAACTTCCTGACACGACCACGCGCAGGCTCCGAATCCACGGACTACTTCTTTCTTGAATTCCTCAATCAGCTACAAGCTCCCCGCTTGCTTTTCTTTTAAGTTCCAATGGTTGCAACAGTAATGATCTTCAAGATGTTGAAATAATCTCCACCATGAAAACCCTAAGTTTTGTGTAAAGGAAAGCTCCTCAAAGATCTCACACGAGATTCACACAAAACAGCAATGTATGAGCAACAATACAATATGGACAACCTTCAAAAACGTGGCTAGGGTTTTATTTATATACCTAGGGTAAAAACATAAAACCCTAAACGTTTAATGAAGTAGGGCTGAGTTGGAAATTCTGCAGAAAATTCAACCTGTGCGAATTTCGATCGATCGAGTCTATTCTTCGATCGATCGAGCCAGGCCGAGAGTCCCAAGTACTTCTGCAGCCACTCGATTCCAACTGTACAATATTAAACCAACTTTGAGCAAGTCTAAATAAGACTAAATACAATGTTTTGATCATGGTTTGCCAACATTACAAATTAGAGTTCTAAATACATAAAATCCTAAGACCTTAGAACCTAACAAATTTTTTTTATGAGCTCTAAAGCAATTTGAGGGCTTTGACATTTAGAAGAAGTCTTTGTATATTAGGAACCTCAAGTGGCAATGTTTGACAAGTTTGAGAAGGATATTAAGGATTTCAAAGCTTCTGTTTCGCGTTATTTGTCCCCAGGTGGGATCATAATGTCTGGAGTAAGTTCATCCTTCCATTTTGACTTTAAAAAAAAAAAAATCATCATTTTATTTCTTTAGAAAAGTTTGTCCTTGCGTTGCTAACATGTGAAGTGAATGATGTTATAGGAAGAACCTGTGGACTTGAAACCTGTTATTGATTTGTTGGGTGAGTATTGATCTGCCTTTTCATATGTACATACATATTACCTTGTATTAGACTTTCTTTTTGAGAGAGGGAAATTAATCTTTGTTTGGTGTTAGGTAATGGATGGCTTCCTTTGGTCGATGAAAGATTTTTACTATTACCAGTGAGTTGGGCGTTAGAGTGGTAAGTAGCAAGTTTGTGCTTTAGTTGATTACAACTCATGTATTGCAAATTATGCCATGCCAAAGAAAACTGTCATTGTGGGTGATGAGTTTCTAAGTTCTATATAGAAGTGGGAATGAAACTAGCAATGTCTGGGGGATTACAAATTATATACTTATCAGATGATGGAGCTGGAATATTTGCAAGGGATAGAGACAAGTCTAGTGGTATTTATTTTTTTGTTTATTAATTTGGATAGTACTCTTTGTTTTCTTATGTGTCCAGTGTGAATTGGAATAACGTTTGCTAACATGGATACCTCTTATATTATTATGAATTAATAGATTTATGGGTAGTCTTGGGAAATAGAGATTTGATGGTTGTATAAGAGATTTGAGATCTTGGTCTATGATAAAGAGCTATCATCAAAAGCAAACGTCATAAGTTGAAATTTTGCTTTAAAAAAAAAAAAAAAAACAGAGCAGACGGGTGCTGTGCTTTGTGAAGCTTACCCTTTTCCTATTAATATCTGCCCTCGGTTTTGTTTTTATGTTTCCATTGTTCTTATTATGTTCCTTGATATAAGAGTATTGACTACTACGGTAATATTTTACAAAGAAAGATGTCAATTTTTATATGCTAATTGCCTATTTTTCGACTGATTCCATAGAGATTTGGAGAAAATTTGTCTTTGATCAAAGCTTGGATGTGCTCCTTTTGCTGGGTGCAGCGTGTTAGCTAGGAGGCCTTTATTGAAAAGCGACCATGGATGGGTTTTCATTTACTTCATTATGAATCCGTATCATCTAATTATATAATATAGTTTCAAAAGGTACTTTGTACTTGGTGTGCCATCGATCGTATTCGTATGATGGTTGGTAAGTTAGATCAAAGAAAAAAATATATTTCAAAATCCAAACCACGGTCCTCGTCCTCAGCTACCACAATCGTCCTTCACACACCTGACACCACCATAGACAAGTTTTGAGAAGGATGTGGTCAAGAGATGGCTGAGAGATTATTTACCAAAAAAAAGATGGCTGAGAGATTGGTGGATAAAAGTTGAGCGTCAAACCAAATCCAAATCTCTAAAAGTAAATAAGAGAAAAGGTTTTGGGTCTTCTTGTTGTTGTTGTTTATGGCTTTGTCTAATACTTAACATGAGATTCAAATTTCTATGGGTTCCAAAAACGAAATGTTAAAAAAAATAAAATCTGGGGAAGAACAATAAAGGTTTTGTTCATCATGTTCTTTTGAAAAAATGTTTTACAAAATAAAATAAATTATTTTATTAAATTTTAGGATTTGTTGTAATTTTTTTAGAAGTTTTTTTTAATTAATTTAATTACATGGAATAACTAAAGTTACATTGCATGATTTCATTGAACCAACTAAAAAATGCGATAAGCTTAGTAGGCATTTAAGGAACGCATTAACACAGGCATATCGAATGGAAGAACGGATTAAAAAATTTAAAAGTTAGAAGACAAAATCAAAATGACCCCAAACTCCACGATATATTTTACACTTTAGTGACTTAGACTATATTATAGTAAGCCTCGTGTTCATAGGCAAATAATAATATTTAAGCTTTACTTGTTTAATATTTTATCTCAAACTTAAGTTTTTAGTTTGCGGGGTTTAGGTTTTTTTCAAAATAACAATCATTTTCAAACAATCTCGTTAGTTAGCATTGTTTTCAAACTATTTAAGAAACTAACATCTCAAGTCTTTTAGACTCGAGTTCACTATAGCAACTTGAGTATCAAAGACTCTATTTCTATGAAAATCCACATGGAACTCAAGTCTCATCTTCTTCTTCTAGTCTCTTCCTATTCTCCCTTTGAAAAAAAAAAATCCACAAGTTTCTACAAACAATTAAAGAAACAATAAAAACACACACACAAACACAAACAAGAAATCAAAGCAAAAACCACATAAAGCAAGAGATTAAAACAGAAACCACAAATACTTAGAGAGGTCAAAAACAAAAACACGAACCCAACGGCAAACTTACAAACCCGAGCAACAAAACTCACAAACTTAAGTGGCAAACCCACAAACCCAAATGTTGAAACCCATGAACCCAAGCTCGGACTAAACCCACGAACCTAGATCTCCCTAACCCTAACCCCTCAGCTTGGACTGAACTTAGGCGGCAAAGGCTCCAGGTAAAGGATTTGTGCAAAGGTTTTCTTCTTCCTCAAGCGAAGGTTTTTTTTTTTTTTTTTTAAATGGAAAACAAAAGGTTAAGAGTTGCTGCACAGTTATAGTTACACTAAAAATATCAGCTCTTAAGCAGACTCGCTCAAATCATCCTCAACAATGGAAACAAATTCAGGCAGTGAATATTAGACTATACTTCATGTACTCAATATGCAACTAACAAATATCAAGAACAATAAACTCTCAAACTTACTACACAATATATATATATATATATATATATATATATATATATGAAAACCTCATTATAATTTGAAGTACATGCATGCATAGGAAGGCTTGAAAATTGTCGTTAAGGAATTTCTTATCAAGCTGAAAAGAAGCTTATGAGTTTTCTAAACAAGTCACATGACTTGCAAGTCAATAATGCTACAAACAAAATTATTTTCACAAACAAATTTTACAATTGCAGACGTGATCTACTATGAGTGGTGGGTTCATGAGCATCGGTTGTGTCCACTACTCACAGTCAACCACTTTAACAGTTATGAAATTTGTTGCGAAAAATGTTCGTCTTTTTTGTGTCCATAGCATTAATGCTATTGTAACATGACTAAATCAACATGTGGGTCTTCATTTGAGTCGCCACATAATCAGTTGAAAAAACTGTGCTCCAAAGTAATTCGGAGAAAATTCTGCCCATAAAAAAATAATAATAATAACAGACAAGTGCGTGTCTGTTGGATTTAACCAAAAAATCCAGAACCCAGAGGGCTTTAAACAATTTACCTGAGCTGAGAATTTGACCGAGTTTAAGCAAGGAATTAGAAAAATACGAAGCAAACTTAGAGACAGAGAGAGTACCTTTGAGTTGTGAGCGAGAGTGAGTGAAGCCGAGTTGTGAGTGTGAAATTGAAAAGAAAGCTTTTGAGAGAGAGAGAGGCGGGTTTGGCGAGCGGGAAGCTGGTTTTAAGTTTTTGTGGGTTTAAAATTGAAATCAGATGTGAGGGCAAATTTGGCAATTCACTTTTTTAAAATTATTTTTTTATAGTAAGAAATTTGGCATTTTTGTATTTTTTGAGAAATAAAATAAAAAATTCGATGACTCATTTGTTGGTGTACCATTTTTGGTTATTTTCATAAATAGAAAATGACTCAATAGGTTCATTTTTTAAGACGAGCAAGAGTAGGCGATCATTTAAATTCCTCATATATTTTTTTCATTAAATGTGAATTTTAGTAAATCTATTATTAAATTGTATTTTTTTTTTTATTATATCTTCTATACTTACAAAAATTTAAGAATATCAAATATTAATAGTTATATTATCAATCAAATGTTTAAATTTTAAGTTTTTATAATTTTAAATTATGTATAAAAATAAGTTTATAAATCGAATAATAAATTTTTTTTTTTTTAACTATAAATTGATTCTAAATGCATTTTTCTTTGACACTGTGGGATGAAGGCGATATGTTTATGTTAGAGTTTCAGTGTACTCACATGAAGATAACTTGTTAAACTCCATTTTCAAAGCCCTTATTGCTAGATTTGTTTTTCTAATTGATTTTTTTTTTCCCTTGTTTCTGACATGCTTGGATACCTTGATTGCAGGACAAGAACTTATGGTCACTATGTTCCATAAGACAAATTGCATTGGACAGGTGGGTGCTTAACACTTTTCTACTCTATTATTTAGCCTCCAATTTTAGATCAATGGGTAAATCTACCATTTCCAAATGTTATTTTCATTTTTAGAATTTATATCTATATATATCTAAAAACTGAAGTATAATATTTCTTGTTACTACGCTCCAATTGAGCCATATCATCGACCATGTCACATTTTTTTCCTTCATTTTTTAAACAATATTAATATATAAATAAATTGTGTAACTTTACACATTCTCTAACTCATTAACCTTACACATTCTTTAATTCATTAAATCTAACTCACCATTAATTTAGCCTTCTTCCAATTCTCAACTCTTTATTTTCCCCTTCAAAACCTTTTCGCATTTTTGAAGTTTAAACCCTTCAATTGCCACTGTGATTAATTATATTATTTTTAATATTATGAATTTCCAACTGAGCCATATCATTGACCATGTCTCATTTTTTTCCTTCATTTTTTAAACAATATTAATATATAAATAAATTGTGCAACTTTACACATTCTCTAACTCATTAACCTTACACATTCTTTAATTCATTAAATCTAACTCACCATTAATTTAGCCTTCTTCCAATTCTCAACTCTTTATTTTCCCCTTCAAAACCTTTTCGCATTTTTGAAGTTTAAACCCTTCAATTGCCACTGTGATTAATTATATTATTTTTAATATTATGAATTTCCAACTGAGCCATATCATTGACCATGTCTCATTTTTTTCCTTCATTTTTTAAACAATATTAATATATAAATAAATTGTGCAACTTTACACATTCTCTAACTCATTAACCTTACACATTCTTTAATTCATTAAATCCAACTCACCATTAATTTAGCCTTCTTCCAATTCTCAATTCTTTATTTTCCCCTTCAAAACATTTTCGCTTTTTTGAAGTTTAAACCCTTCAATTGCCACTGTGATTGATTATATTATTTTTAATATTATAAATTCTCTCTACCTCCGCAAAAGTTGCCAAAGTAGCATCAGATTTGGAAAGTGTTTTTGAGGTGTGTTCTTTCCCTTCTTATTTTTTCTTTTCCCCCAACTTCGATTTTTTCATTAGATTTCTAAAGTTTGTGGATGATATGTTTTTTTGTGGGTTGCCAACAATGTGGTCACTTTGGGGCTATGGGTGACAAGGATTGGTTTGTCGGTTATAAGAAGGCTTTTTAGGAATTAGAAATCTCTACAATAACTTTTTACTTCGTACTCATGTTGTACAGTTTTTATTTTATATTTATCTTTTTCCTATTCAATTTGTTTATCTTAGACATTTGTTTAACTTTATGGGAAAAAAAAAAAAGGAAGAAAAGAAAACCAAAGTTTAATGTATTTACCTTCGATAATTTTGAAACAGTAATAGAGTATGTGCTGTAATTACACTCCTATTACTACTTTCATATTTTTTAACTCAATGGTTCTTTTTTGTTGTGAGACATTTCTCAATTTCTGTTTGGCTTCGAAAAATATTATGTTTAGCACACTTTTTCTTATTATGTGCAACACATAATAATTTGATCTTGTAGTTCAATAGACAACAAAAAATCTACCTCAAAAGTTTGCTCACAAGGAAATAGAAAATCTCAAAACATGATTGTGGGTTGAATTTTTATTTGATTTTGATAATACTAAATGTGGAATTTGGTTCTTGCAAGGTTTAGGATCATTGGCTTAGATACACGAGAGTTTGACAATGAAGATTTCTTAAGTGGTTAGAGAAATTTTTAAGGAACTCTAAGAGAAAGAAAGTTTTTTTCAAAACTTCCATTATTATATACAATATAGATATGTATAGACATTGTTTTTTGTTCTTAATTCTTCATTGATTTCATGATTTAGTTATTAAAAAAAAAAAAACCAAAAATAATAGAACATAAATGAATAATACTTTTAAAAATAGTTCAATTTTTAAGGAGAATAAATTATTTTCAATACTTTTTAGAGAATAAATTATATATTATACCATATTACAAAATAATTATATATTTCCATGCATTGCGTGGGTTTGCAACTAGTGTAAATAAAAATTAAAGCTGTGTAATTTTGTTAAATTGCAACTAGGAAAGACAGGGCAATGTAATTTCTTTTTCTTTTTCTTTTTTTTATATTCTATTAATGTAAATTCAAATTCTTTTAATGACAAAAGGGAATATTTCATTTTGGTTTTTTTTTTTTTTTCC
>NW_027069772.1:0-73669 GCF_002906115.3 Quercus suber | reverse complement strand
AGGCCGAGAGTCCCAAGTACTTCTGCAGCCACTCGATTCCAACTGTACAATATTAAACCAACTTTGAGCAAGTCTAAATAAGACTAAATACAATGTTTTGATCATGGTTTGCCAACATTACAAATTAGAGTTCTAAATACATAAAATCCTAAGACCTTAGAACCTAACAAATTTTTTTTATGAGCTCTAAAGCAATTTGAGGGCTTTGACATTTAGAAGAAGTCTTTGTATATTAGGAACCTCAAGTGGCAATGTTTGACAAGTTTGAGAAGGATATTAAGGATTTCAAAGCTTCTGTTTCGCGTTATTTGTCCCCAGGTGGGATCATAATGTCTGGAGTAAGTTCATCCTTCCATTTTGACTTTAAAAAAAAAAAAATCATCATTTTATTTCTTTAGAAAAGTTTGTCCTTGCGTTGCTAACATGTGAAGTGAATGATGTTATAGGAAGAACCTGTGGACTTGAAACCTGTTATTGATTTGTTGGGTGAGTATTGATCTGCCTTTTCATATGTACATACATATTACCTTGTATTAGACTTTCTTTTTGAGAGAGGGAAATTAATCTTTGTTTGGTGTTAGGTAATGGATGGCTTCCTTTGGTCGATGAAAGATTTTTACTATTACCAGTGAGTTGGGCGTTAGAGTGGTAAGTAGCAAGTTTGTGCTTTAGTTGATTACAACTCATGTATTGCAAATTATGCCATGCCAAAGAAAACTGTCATTGTGGGTGATGAGTTTCTAAGTTCTATATAGAAGTGGGAATGAAACTAGCAATGTCTGGGGGATTACAAATTATATACTTATCAGATGATGGAGCTGGAATATTTGCAAGGGATAGAGACAAGTCTAGTGGTATTTATTTTTTTGTTTATTAATTTGGATAGTACTCTTTGTTTTCTTATGTGTCCAGTGTGAATTGGAATAACGTTTGCTAACATGGATACCTCTTATATTATTATGAATTAATAGATTTATGGGTAGTCTTGGGAAATAGAGATTTGATGGTTGTATAAGAGATTTGAGATCTTGGTCTATGATAAAGAGCTATCATCAAAAGCAAACGTCATAAGTTGAAATTTTGCTTTAAAAAAAAAAAAAAAAACAGAGCAGACGGGTGCTGTGCTTTGTGAAGCTTACCCTTTTCCTATTAATATCTGCCCTCGGTTTTGTTTTTATGTTTCCATTGTTCTTATTATGTTCCTTGATATAAGAGTATTGACTACTACGGTAATATTTTACAAAGAAAGATGTCAATTTTTATATGCTAATTGCCTATTTTTCGACTGATTCCATAGAGATTTGGAGAAAATTTGTCTTTGATCAAAGCTTGGATGTGCTCCTTTTGCTGGGTGCAGCGTGTTAGCTAGGAGGCCTTTATTGAAAAGCGACCATGGATGGGTTTTCATTTACTTCATTATGAATCCGTATCATCTAATTATATAATATAGTTTCAAAAGGTACTTTGTACTTGGTGTGCCATCGATCGTATTCGTATGATGGTTGGTAAGTTAGATCAAAGAAAAAAATATATTTCAAAATCCAAACCACGGTCCTCGTCCTCAGCTACCACAATCGTCCTTCACACACCTGACACCACCATAGACAAGTTTTGAGAAGGATGTGGTCAAGAGATGGCTGAGAGATTATTTACCAAAAAAAAGATGGCTGAGAGATTGGTGGATAAAAGTTGAGCGTCAAACCAAATCCAAATCTCTAAAAGTAAATAAGAGAAAAGGTTTTGGGTCTTCTTGTTGTTGTTGTTTATGGCTTTGTCTAATACTTAACATGAGATTCAAATTTCTATGGGTTCCAAAAACGAAATGTTAAAAAAAATAAAATCTGGGGAAGAACAATAAAGGTTTTGTTCATCATGTTCTTTTGAAAAAATGTTTTACAAAATAAAATAAATTATTTTATTAAATTTTAGGATTTGTTGTAATTTTTTTAGAAGTTTTTTTTAATTAATTTAATTACATGGAATAACTAAAGTTACATTGCATGATTTCATTGAACCAACTAAAAAATGCGATAAGCTTAGTAGGCATTTAAGGAACGCATTAACACAGGCATATCGAATGGAAGAACGGATTAAAAAATTTAAAAGTTAGAAGACAAAATCAAAATGACCCCAAACTCCACGATATATTTTACACTTTAGTGACTTAGACTATATTATAGTAAGCCTCGTGTTCATAGGCAAATAATAATATTTAAGCTTTACTTGTTTAATATTTTATCTCAAACTTAAGTTTTTAGTTTGCGGGGTTTAGGTTTTTTTCAAAATAACAATCATTTTCAAACAATCTCGTTAGTTAGCATTGTTTTCAAACTATTTAAGAAACTAACATCTCAAGTCTTTTAGACTCGAGTTCACTATAGCAACTTGAGTATCAAAGACTCTATTTCTATGAAAATCCACATGGAACTCAAGTCTCATCTTCTTCTTCTAGTCTCTTCCTATTCTCCCTTTGAAAAAAAAAAATCCACAAGTTTCTACAAACAATTAAAGAAACAATAAAAACACACACACAAACACAAACAAGAAATCAAAGCAAAAACCACATAAAGCAAGAGATTAAAACAGAAACCACAAATACTTAGAGAGGTCAAAAACAAAAACACGAACCCAACGGCAAACTTACAAACCCGAGCAACAAAACTCACAAACTTAAGTGGCAAACCCACAAACCCAAATGTTGAAACCCATGAACCCAAGCTCGGACTAAACCCACGAACCTAGATCTCCCTAACCCTAACCCCTCAGCTTGGACTGAACTTAGGCGGCAAAGGCTCCAGGTAAAGGATTTGTGCAAAGGTTTTCTTCTTCCTCAAGCGAAGGTTTTTTTTTTTTTTTTTTCTTTCTTGCAAAGCAAAAACTCGAGTCTCTAATACTCGAGTTCTACGTCACCTCATGGAAATCAAGTCTTTGAGACCCGAGTTGCTACAGTAAACACGAGTCTGAGAGATTGATGTTAGTTACCTAAATAGTTTAGAAACAATGCTACTTAACGAAATTATTTAAAAATTAATGTTATTTAAAAAAAGAAAAAGATCCGAAAATGTTGGGGTTGCCAAATTATACAGTAACTATTTGCCTCATTTCTCTTAAATAAATTCAGACAAATGAGCGTATACTCTTCTTTAGACGAGTCAAAAAAAAATATATATATATATATATATATATATATATATATATATGTATATAAATTAGTGGTTGAGGAATAAAAGTTGGAACCCCAAATCGGAAATCGGAAAGCAAAACAAGGAGATGGGAGACGAGAAGGTGAAGGCAGAGGCTCTGCAGATAATAGGAGCCTTCCAAGTGCTTCCCAGATTGGTTGTCTTCGATCTCGATTACACTCTCTGGCCTTTCTACTGGTACTCACTACTTCTTCTTCTTCTTCATATATACACAATAAAACACATCATTAATTACTGTATCTATGTTAATGATTCTTCAATGACAAAAGAATCACTTTTTTTGTGTATAATCTTGATAAATTAAAGTTATTGGGTACTACCCATTCTAATTTTTGTTCCATATAATGTTGTCGTTTGATGTAATTCATGAAAACCTGTGTGAAAAATTACAGTTACAACATAACAAGTTTCACTTGCAAAAAGTACCTTAAGATTCACTACATATATCTTCTTATTGTCAAATTTCTTCATCTGGGTTTTGGTTTTTTTTTTTTTTTTTTGAAGTGAATGTCGCTCCAAACGTGAAATGCCATCATTGTATCCACACGCTAAAGGCATAGTTCATGCGCTCAAGGACAAAGGGATTGATATGGCTATTGCTTCTAGATCACCCACTGCTGATATTGCTGAGACTTTTATCAACAAGTTAAGCATCAAGTCCATGTTTGTAGCCCAGGTCTCTGCCTTCCCTTCCTTAATTTAAAGTTTATATTTTTAACTTTTCAAAAAAATTAATTTCACTCTGTCATTGTTATCCTTGTTGGTTTAGCATATAAAAAATAAATAAATAAATAAAAGAAAAAGAAAGGAGAGCTACACAATGGTGTGGCCTTTCCAAAGAGACAAAAATAAAATTGGGGGTAAGACGGATCAAACTCAATTCTTGAATTATTCACATCAATTTTGGTATCGATTGTAACAGAAGATTCCCTTTTATGTGGAAAAAGTCCCGTGTCAATATTAATGATTTCACGTATGGTCAATTTCTCAATATCTGGTTCAGCTATTTTACCTCTTCCAGACTCCAATCTGTGCACTGTATGACAAAATGGTGTATTTTCTTTTAGTAAACATGGCATGAGCCAGCTGACTTAGAGGCTCTTTAGAGAATTGTACTGAAGAAAATTTGGAAGCTGTATTATCTGCTAAGTTTTTAGTATGAAGAATTTGTGTGCTTTTTTTAAGTGGAATTATTTTCCTTTACCGTATTCAATATTTTCATATGCATGTCCCTTTTACTCACCATTGGACTTAAGGTGACTAACAATAACACTCTAAATTGGGTTCCTTTTTTATGGCTATCAAAATAAAAAAATATATATACATATCAGTAGTAAGGTTCCTGATCCCTATTTTTCGATTTTGTATTGAAGTTTTTAGCTTATTCAGGCAGGTGGCTGTACTTGTTGGAAACTGGTGCAAAATCATAAATGCAATTCTTAAAATTAGAAACTGGTGCAAAAACACACATGCAATCCTTTAAATTACAAGTTTTGTAACTACTTATTATAGTTAAAGCATCAGCCATCAAGTAATGTTATTTTATGTTTAAGTATACAGGAAATCTTTTCTAGTCCGACTCACAAGAGAGATCACTTCCAGAGAATTCATTCGAGGACAGGGGTTCCGTTCAACTCAATGCTGTTTTTTGATGATGAGAATAGGAACATCCAAGAGGTAAAACTGAAATACATCATCTTTTTAATTATTATTATTATTGGTGGTGGTGGTGTTGAAATTCTCTTTTCTTGTTTGCTTGAATAGTAGGCTAGTAGCATTTCTTATTTGGTTTGGATGAGGTTTGAGGGACACCCCAGTGGTTTCAAAGCCTCTTGTAGTGTCTAGGCAATGGGGTTCAAGCCCCACCAGCCCCCACTCCCCCTATTTATTTACCTAATAAAAAAAAAGTTTCTTGTTTAGTGTGGATGTGAATTTTGCAGATTCTGTTTGTTTGTTTTGGTCTGGCATTTGATAGATATTGTGATTGGTAATTATAGGTCTCAAAAATGGGTGTGACAAGCATTTTGGTTGGTAATGGGGTAAATCTTGGAGCATTGCGAGAAGGTCTTACAAAATTTTCAGAAAATTGGAATACAGTTGAGAAGAACAAGCAGAAATGGCGCACAAAGTTCTCTAAAAATCCAGAATCATCTGATAAGAAGGAATAGAAATGAATTTTTTGGCAATCTTGAACTAAAATTCTATTGGCAACCGTATTTGTTTCTGGCGTTGCCAGGAATTATTATTTGGCAACCATATTTGTCTAATTGAATCTGTTGTATCAATTACATGAGGAATGGTTCCCGTAGTATTTGCTGCAGGCATATGCTTGGAAGAGTGATTTAAAACATTTTAGTTAGTGTAAATCATTAAGGAGAATAATTCCAAGTAACAACAAAGTATTTTGCTGCTTAACATGCTCGAAAGACATCTATCAATAGTTTTCAGTCTATATATCATGACTAGTAATAATATAAACAGATGAAATCTTAATCATGAAAATTCTATATCAACAGAGTTTCTAATTCATTAGCTCTTCCAGAAGCCAGCCAATTTTGAGAAAGGAAGAGAGAACATTCTACCTTCTAGCCCTTCTAGCCCATACCAAACTCTCAAATAACATTCTATCTTTTCTACCCTAACACTTCTAGAAGATTTGATTGGATTAAATGTGCATGCCCAGAGAGGGAGAGCTTGTGATAATTTTAATGTCTTGAGCCACCAACGTTGTCAGCTACTGACAATTTTGAGGATTAAGAAAAGGCATTTCATCCATCTATGACCTTTGATTTTGAAGAAACCAAAATGATAAGTGATTAGGAAGCTCAGCCAAACTTTTCATTCCCAATTAGATCATGGGAAAAAGGGCCAAATGGTCAAATACTACTTTGGGCTGAAATATTTTGTCATCTATCACTGTTTTAGAAATATTTAAAAATATACCACTATTTTGAAACTCTAGTTTGAGGAACTCAAGTTTGACTAAAGCATCTTTTTGGTTTTCCAAACATCATCTAAATGATACAGAATATCTAAGAAACTAATTATAAAGATCTGGTCAACCATTACTATCTGCAACACCAGCACCTGCCTGCAGTTTCTTGGACCCTATACTTGCTGGAGATGCCAGGGCCATCTCCCCTGAAACAGTTCCCTCACCTGCAGTACCGCTGACACTATTACCAACTAATGGCTAGGAAATAAAATACCTCATTGTCAAATTCTATCCCGCGCGCTTTTGAAATTTACATCTAATAAAGAAATGTAAGAAATTGAAGGCTTCTCATGAGCCAGTTTCACAAGCTGAAACAGGAGAGCAATGTAGTTCGTCGATGTAATTTGTCATCAGTGATCGCTTTAGCATGAGTCTTGAGTGTTCAGCCATCATGCTGCCAACTGTCTTGCATTATGACCCATATCACAATCATCAGCAATGCAACCATGAAGTCCGTGTCCTAGGAGAGAATTTTCAGCAGTGGGTAGGTTTGGGACAATATATGCTTTATCTCAATCAAACAATAAACTCTCAAACTTACTACACAATATATATATATATATATATATATATATATATATATGAAAACCTCATTATAATTTGAAGTACATGCATGCATAGGAAGGCTTGAAAATTGTCGTTAAGGAATTTCTTATCAAGCTGAAAAGAAGCTTATGAGTTTTCTAAACAAGTCACATGACTTGCAAGTCAATAATGCTACAAACAAAATTATTTTCACAAACAAATTTTACAATTGCAGACGTGATCTACTATGAGTGGTGGGTTCATGAGCATCGGTTGTGTCCACTACTCACAGTCAACCACTTTAACAGTTATGAAATTTGTTGCGAAAAATGTTCGTCTTTTTTGTGTCCATAGCATTAATGCTATTGTAACATGACTAAATCAACATGTGGGTCTTCATTTGAGTCGCCACATAATCAGTTGAAAAAACTGTGCTCCAAAGTAATTCGGAGAAAATTCTGCCCATAAAAAAATAATAATAATAACAGACAAGTGCGTGTCTGTTGGATTTAACCAAAAAATCCAGAACCCAGAGGGCTTTAAACAATTTACCTGAGCTGAGAATTTGACCGAGTTTAAGCAAGGAATTAGAAAAATACGAAGCAAACTTAGAGACAGAGAGAGTACCTTTGAGTTGTGAGCGAGAGTGAGTGAAGCCGAGTTGTGAGTGTGAAATTGAAAAGAAAGCTTTTGAGAGAGAGAGAGGCGGGTTTGGCGAGCGGGAAGCTGGTTTTAAGTTTTTGTGGGTTTAAAATTGAAATCAGATGTGAGGGCAAATTTGGCAATTCACTTTTTTAAAATTATTTTTTTATAGTAAGAAATTTGGCATTTTTGTATTTTTTGAGAAATAAAATAAAAAATTCGATGACTCATTTGTTGGTGTA
Source organism: Quercus suber (assembly GCF_002906115.3). Classification (NCBI taxonomy): domain Eukaryota; kingdom Viridiplantae; phylum Streptophyta; class Magnoliopsida; order Fagales; family Fagaceae; genus Quercus; species Quercus suber. The sequence continues at coordinate 66,062 of NW_027069772.1, read as the reverse complement.
CCATTTTTGGTTATTTTCATAAATAGAAAATGACTCAATAGGTTCATTTTTTAAGACGAGCAAGAGTAGGCGATCATTTAAATTCCTCATATATTTTTTTCATTAAATGTGAATTTTAGTAAATCTATTATTAAATTGTATTTTTTTTTTTATTATATCTTCTATACTTACAAAAATTTAAGAATATCAAATATTAATAGTTATATTATCAATCAAATGTTTAAATTTTAAGTTTTTATAATTTTAAATTATGTATAAAAATAAGTTTATAAATCGAATAATAAATTTTTTTTTTTTTAACTATAAATTGATTCTAAATGCATTTTTCTTTGACACTGTGGGATGAAGGCGATATGTTTATGTTAGAGTTTCAGTGTACTCACATGAAGATAACTTGTTAAACTCCATTTTCAAAGCCCTTATTGCTAGATTTGTTTTTCTAATTGATTTTTTTTTTCCCTTGTTTCTGACATGCTTGGATACCTTGATTGCAGGACAAGAACTTATGGTCACTATGTTCCATAAGACAAATTGCATTGGACAGGTGGGTGCTTAACACTTTTCTACTCTATTATTTAGCCTCCAATTTTAGATCAATGGGTAAATCTACCATTTCCAAATGTTATTTTCATTTTTAGAATTTATATCTATATATATCTAAAAACTGAAGTATAATATTTCTTGTTACTACGCTCCAATTGAGCCATATCATCGACCATGTCACATTTTTTTCCTTCATTTTTTAAACAATATTAATATATAAATAAATTGTGTAACTTTACACATTCTCTAACTCATTAACCTTACACATTCTTTAATTCATTAAATCTAACTCACCATTAATTTAGCCTTCTTCCAATTCTCAACTCTTTATTTTCCCCTTCAAAACCTTTTCGCATTTTTGAAGTTTAAACCCTTCAATTGCCACTGTGATTAATTATATTATTTTTAATATTATGAATTTCCAACTGAGCCATATCATTGACCATGTCTCATTTTTTTCCTTCATTTTTTAAACAATATTAATATATAAATAAATTGTGCAACTTTACACATTCTCTAACTCATTAACCTTACACATTCTTTAATTCATTAAATCCAACTCACCATTAATTTAGCCTTCTTCCAATTCTCAATTCTTTATTTTCCCCTTCAAAACATTTTCGCTTTTTTGAAGTTTAAACCCTTCAATTGCCACTGTGATTGATTATATTATTTTTAATATTATAAATTCTCTCTACCTCCGCAAAAGTTGCCAAAGTAGCATCAGATTTGGAAAGTGTTTTTGAGGTGTGTTCTTTCCCTTCTTATTTTTTCTTTTCCCCCAACTTCGATTTTTTCATTAGATTTCTAAAGTTTGTGGATGATATGTTTTTTTGTGGGTTGCCAACAATGTGGTCACTTTGGGGCTATGGGTGACAAGGATTGGTTTGTCGGTTATAAGAAGGCTTTTTAGGAATTAGAAATCTCTACAATAACTTTTTACTTCGTACTCATGTTGTACAGTTTTTATTTTATATTTGTCTTTTTCCTATTCAATTTGTTTATCTTAGACATTTGTTTAACTTTATGGGAAAAAAAAAAAAGGAAGAAAAGAAAACCAAAGTTTAATGTATTTACCTTCGATAATTTTGAAACAGTAATAGAGTATGTGCTGTAATTACACTCCTATTACTACTTTCATATTTTTTAACTCAATGGTTCTTTTTTGTTGTGAGACATTTCTCAATTTCTGTTTGGCTTCGAAAAATATTATGTTTAGCACACTTTTTCTTATTATGTGCAACACATAATAATTTGATCTTGTAGTTCAATAGACAACAAAAAATCTACCTCAAAAGTTTGCTCACAAGGAAATAGAAAATCTCAAAACATGATTGTGGGTTGAATTTTTATTTGATTTTGATAATACTAAATGTGGAATTTGGTTCTTGCAAGGTTTAGGATCATTGGCTTAGATACACGAGAGTTTGACAATGAAGATTTCTTAAGTGGTTAGAGAAATTTTTAAGGAACTCTAAGAGAAAGAAAGTTTTTTTCAAAACTTCCATTATTATATACAATATAGATATGTATAGACATTGTTTTTTGTTCTTAATTCTTCATTGATTTCATGATTTAGTTATTAAAAAAAAAAAAAACCAAAAATAATAGAACATAAATGAATAATACTTTTAAAAATAGTTCAATTTTTAAGGAGAATAAATTATTTTCAATACTTTTTAGAGAATAAATTATATATTATACCATATTACAAAATAATTATATATTTCCATGCATTGCGTGGGTTTGCAACTAGTGTAAATAAAAATTAAAGCTGTGTAATTTTGTTAAATTGCAACTAGGAAAGACAGGGCAATGTAATTTCTTTTTCTTTTTCTTTTTTTTATATTCTATTAATGTAAATTCAAATTCTTTTAATGACAAAAGGGAATATTTCATTTTGGTTTTTTTTTTTTTTTCCTTGTTTAATAAAATAAGTGACAACTCCATAAAAAACCATCAATCTAGAGGCATAAATCCAAAAGATAATGATAAAGGCCATAATTTTAGCTTAAACATCAGAAGTCGGTTGAATATGCAAGAAAAAATTTGTTTTGCTTAATGCCAATGCTCCCAACATATAATGACAATCTATGAATTGTTGAATTAAGCCTTTTCTTTTTCTTTTTCTTTTTATAATTCAGTAGTTCGGGTGGAGGGATTTAAACCATAAATATGTTCATTAGAAATATCAAGAGATGTCAACCAGTTGAACTACAAGACTCTTGGCAAATTAAGCCTCCTTAATAGGTAGCATATTGTGTTAATCCAATCTTTTAGATTAACTTTTACTCATGTCCTATCAGAATTTGTACAACTGACTTTCAGGGAGAAGCAATGCTCTTGATAAAAGAATTCCAACGATATCAAATGTTAGAGTTGGAGTTTCCCTTGTTTAAGACAACAGGAATAACTTGATCCAAACGGTCATGAAAAGAGCAAACATTAACTATACAACTATACAGAAAATAATTAAGACTCCTGTCAAGTGTTTGATTCCAAGAAGGCAGCTGAGTAACACATGTAAACAATGAAACAACACAACACAAATCCATAGGAGAGATTCAGACTAGCTTTCCTTGCCTCTAGAAACCGGAATAACAGAATGGTTCTTGGTCTGCTCATGCAAATTGTATCAGACCCTTTCCACAAGAAGCAATTGTTCGAGTTCCTCTCTACACCAGTCCAATCCTGGTCATTGTCAGCAATCAGCATAAGTAAATTATTACAGGAAATTTCTGCTATATATCAACCCACAATTGAAGGAAAGGAATTAATATTGTTCCAAAACACAAGCACATGACAGAGAATATTGTTCCTTCGGAATAAAGCAAACATAAGCACATAACAGAGTGTATTGTTCCTTCGGAATAAAGCAAAGTGAATAAAGAACCAACAAGTCAGAAATGTCTTTGGCTATTACGACAGCTCATTTCTAATGAATAAGAACCCACACGTCGAAATGTCTTTGGCTATTATTACGACTCATTTCTAGTGTTAAAAATTGCTAGCACTTAGAATGTCTTTGGAGTTTGGACTTTTTCTTTTAGTTGAAGAACATGGATGCTGATGGATATTCGAAACTGGGATTTTTACCAACGCGTATTTGTTTTTTCTTTCTTCAGAATTTGGTTTGTCTTATGGGGAATGCTAATGGAAATGACCAAAGTCCCTTCTAGTTTCTACTAATGTGTTGCTTCTTGTTCATCCAGAGACCTATCAACTCCTGCAAATTTTTACAAAAAAAAAAAATGTCACCATGTTAAGTTACAAAAATTTGAACAAACATACATCCAGACACATATCAATTAACAAAAGAATGTCACTATGTCAAGATACAAAGAAAAATCAACAAACATAAGCGCCAAAACCAAATTCAGAAACTGACTTCAAATTACACAATTCGAATTGTTGTCGTTCTACTGACATTTATGAATAATATTCAATATAAATTAAAATATGTTATAAATTCAAAAATACACTAGTCATGGATTCAATAGGAACGTATTATATATACAAATACAATAAAGACCAATCATACTAATGACTCACTTTTCACGGTCACATCCCCAAACAAATAAAAAAGGAAGAAATGATTCACAGAAAAATTATCCCTTCCCAATATGATATTAGTTATTTACATTACATAATTTCATGTATAAGAACCTTCTTTGCACCAGATAACAAATGACTCAAACTTTTCACGACATTTCATGTTTTATTAGTTAAACAACTTCAATGTAACGCTTCGGTACGATTCTGAAACAAAGACCATGCAAATGTTGTGGATGAAGTTCAGGAAATGCTTCCTCTGAGCTTCAAATGTAACATGGCATCTTAAGCACCACAATTTCATTTCTTTTCAGTTTTCAGTCAATGAATTACATAACACATGATGACATGCAGAATTAAGTTACCGATTAATGAACCTTGTGGCATATTCTTCAGGACATAAAATTTTCTCCTAATTATAGCTGCCAATGGTTGACCTCTTTTAGTGGCAATCTTTCATCACCACCTGCTTCAGGTTTCTTTTTTTTGCCAAGAAACAAGTGTCTGTATTCTCTCTGGTAGAATCACAGAGCTCTCCATCCTCCATCAAATCTGTTTCTCCTACTGTCTCTTCCACAGAATTCTCCAATATTCTTCCTAAATTTTTCATCAGTTTCACATCCTCAAAAGAAAACTCACCAATCCGGTCACAAATTTCCTGAATATGAACCAAAAGATCCTCTCTTTCAATTGATAACTTCATACTGTCTTGAAGCAGAATTCCCTTTTCAAACTCGAGCTCTTTAACTAAGCCCTCCATGCTTCTCTTCTCAGCCATTAACTTTTCAATTTCCAACTTGTTGGTTTCCAGTAATGCTTGAAGCTGCTCCTCCTCTCGTCTTGAACAAAGCAAATATTCCTCCTCATGTGCCAGTTTCTGTCGTAAATTACAAGTTTCTTTTTCCAAATTGGCAATTATTTTGTTCTTCTCTTCAATCTCAAGCTTTGTTAGATACTCAGTATTCTTTATAGCTTCACCGAGAACAATAATTTGGACATGCTTTTCTATGAGTTCTGGAAAACAGGAGATCACTGCACTTTCAAGATCTTGTTGCAATGAAATAGCCAGTATTTGGAGATCTTTTATGATCTGGTCTTTCTCATTCATAATCTGCAAATGCCTCTCTTTCTTTTCCTCAAAGGCTTTCTCTGCAGCCTGCCTTCCAAGAACTTCAGCTTCCGCTTCTCTTCTCTTGGACTCTTGCTTCAGGAAAGTAATATCTTTCTGAAGATTTTCTATGCAAATTTCCTTCTCTTCAGCAACTAGGAGAATGCTGTCTTTGTCCTTTATGGAGGCTTCCAATTCCTCAGTTTTGGCCGCAATTTTAGCTTCCAGTGAAAAAATATGTAGCTGAAGACCTTCAATTCTTTTCTCTTGCTCTTTGGCAATGCAGAGTAAGCTTTCTTTCTCATTCTTAAGCATTTGCTCAAGCTTGGCCTGTGCAATGAGGGAAGTCTCCAGTTGTTTACAGGTTTCCTGATTTTCATCAAGGCAGACTTTCGGGCTTTCAGCATCAGACTTCCAATTCTGTAATTCATTTTCTAACAGACTGGCTTCATGAATTGCCAATTCAAGATTTGCCTTCTCTAAAGCCTCAAAGGCATCTCTTTTCTCATTTTCTAGTGCACTTTCCATTTGCAGAACTTGCTCTTTCAACTGAAGTCGGCATTCAGATGATTCCTCAAGCATTTTCTTATACCTTTGAACCTCATTGTTCTTGGAAACCTGCATACATTCCAAGGAATCGACCCTCAAGGATGCCAATTCCTTGTTTTCTGACCCAAGATCAAGATAAGATTTATTCAAAATTAACTTCTCTATTAGAAAGGAAAATTTATCTTCCTTCTCTTTGTCATGCAGCTCCATTTCAGCTTTTGCATAAAGCATTTTGGAGTAAGCCTCTGAAATTTCTGATTTTAAGGTCATGCAAAGCATAAAAATCTCTTTGCTCAAAACCTTAATCGTAGATTGGCAATTTTCAAGGTCCGTCTGAAGCTCCTGTATTCGTTTCTCATTATCTTTCTGTTCAAATTTACAACTATCTATGTATGTTCTCATGTTTTCCATCAGAAAACTCCATTCTGATTCTTTTGCTTTCAAATTATTGGAAAAGTTGCTATGTACCTGCTCCAAGCCTATGAGCTTGTTGAGCAGCGCTGTTAGTGAAGATGTGGCTCCAGCATTCCTAATTTGAGCTTCCCATAGTTCTTTGAGAGATTCTCCGAGGACCTGATTCTCTTGCTCTAGGTGAACAATTCTAAACTCAATTTCTTTTGCGAGTGTTCCTTTTCTTTCCAATGAATTTATTACCCGTGCAATCTCTTCATCCCTCTGAACAGTCAGGTTCTGGATCCTTGACTTCTCTTCTTCACACTGGGCGAAGACATCATCAAAACTTGACTTGAATTCAGATACTTGGTTGCACATCTCTAAACGAGTTTGAAGACCTTCCAAGATTCTAGTTCGAGAATCTAAGCTTGTCTGCAATGATGAGATATCTTCTAGCAATGCTGATTTCCCCTTCTCCCACTCTTCCTTGCCCAACAGGAACTGGTCTCGAAACCCTTTATAAGCTTCTTCAAGATGTTTAAACTGCTCACTCTTCCATTTCAACTGATTTTGAACATCTCCGTCTGTCTTGTCCAATGTTAGTATCATATCATCTCTCTGCCTTAGTTCAATGGCTTTTTGAGCCTTTTGTTCTGATTCAAAACACTTTCTCTCTGAAACCAGTAAGAGTCTTTTAAGGCCCTCAATTTCCTTATGCCTTTCACAAACATTGAGCTCCAATTCTTTGTTTCTAGCCATCACTTCATTTAATGCCCACACCCACACTCTAATCTCTCCTTCCAACTGTTGCCATTTCTGCACACAATCACCTCGGAGTTTTTCATTCACAGAACTCGAATGCCTATGAGAAAATTCTTTTTGATGCGAAACAGATGGGAAGTCTTCATGAATTTTCCTCGCTTCATATATCTCCTCAGACTTGGCATTTAATTTTTGAGCTTGCTTCTCAATCTGCTTCTTAGCTTCTTGATATTTGTGTAACAGCTCATTGTGTGCTCTTTTTAAGCTCTCAGAAAGTTCTGTTTTAAATCGGTAATCTGCCTTTAGTTTCTTCATCTCTGCTTTGACTTCATCTAACCCTTTATAGATGTCCTTCATTTCCCTTGCTTTTAAATACAGATTTCAAACAATTTCTTACACAATTAAAGATGGAATTTAGTCATCCAGTTGAAGCAAACAGCTGAATGTAAAATGTCAACAACCCCTGCTGTCCAATCACACAAAAATAAATGGGGTTCAGAATTGGAGCAAAGTATTAGTTAATGGTAAAGATTAAAAATCTAACAGAAATTTATAAAATTAGCTTTTCATGTTGGAGTCACTCCCTCGTTGATGGTTTCTATTGACATGTGAAACTATTTAGTCCCTGGCCCTTACCAGAAGGGCAACACATGGATGAATGAGTCGCGTCATGATATATTAGTATGCCATGCCTGAGGTTCTCAAGGGGGCTTGTGGTTTGGTGGTCACAAGTCAAGAGAAATTAGTAGGACCTAAGTGTAAATGTGATCGAAGGCCACTGATATGCCAGAAGGGACCATATATGTCAACAGAGACTCCTAATTTGGTACGCTCTATACTTTTTCCCTAATGAAAGAAAGGTAACTACAAGATATGTCATTCATTTGTCATTGGACTCCTAAATGTGTAACATAGGTGTCTAAGCCAAAAGGAAATACTCTTAACGCTGGGAAATGGGGCCAGTTCATCCCTCATTTGCAGTTGACATTTCAGCAATGTTTATCTCACACTCTGACTTCAATTATAAGAATAAACCCCATATTATGATGCTCTAATGAATAATAGTTTTCCACCTTAGGAATAATGGTTGATCCCTCCACATGTATACTTGCTCATAAATATCCATACCTTAATGACAAAAGGGTGAGATCTTTTGATGTTTCATCTTTCGCAAAGGCTCTCTCTTGGCTGTTGATCCTGGGCACAACCCCTCTCTAGCATCTTTTACATGGCACTTCCACATATGCACCTTAGCTGGACTCCACCACCATTCTTCTCTCTATGATCTCTCACTTCCTCTAGTGACCACACCCAGTTTGTCCTTCCTGGCATGAATGCCCAAATTTTCCTGCATTAATACAGGTATTCATTTGTGTTTGATGTAAATCTTGTGACTTGAGTAACCTCCTCCAGAATTAACAGTTTCTAAACTAAATACAGATGAACATGAAATGAAACTAAACAGTAAACAGTCTAATTTCTGGCAAAATTTCTTAAACCTTAAAACTCAACACCATTTTCCAAAAATAGTTAGTACTTTCGAAAGAAGTTCAAGCAAGGAAAATGGAGTTCCCTTCTAACCTCTGAATATGCACATATGCAAATCTATGCTGTTTGCAAAATGAAAAGTAAAGTCTTAAGAATTGCTGCACAGTTATATTTATACTTCTAAAATTAGCTCTTAAGCAGACTCACTGAAATCATCCACAACAATGGGAAGAAATTCAGGCAAGGAATATTAGTACATTCATATATTCAAAATGAAACTAACAAAGATCAAGAACAATAATAGTCTCAAACCCACTACACAAAAACAAAACGAACCAAAAAAAAAAAATCATCTTAATTTGAAAGTTTGAGACACATGCAGACTTGAAGACTTTGCTCAAGGAAATTTTTATCAAGCTAAAAGAAAAACTAATGGCCTATTTGGATGGGGGGGAATGAGGGGAAGTAGAGTAGAGTTGACTAAAAATAAACTAATTTTGTATTAAATCTACTCTACTCTACTCTACTTCCCTCCCTCTCCCTCAATCCAAACGGACCATAAGTTTTCCTCCTAACCAAATTGAAGAAATCTCCTCCAACCCATTACATCATGGTTCAAATGGCCATCGTATTTTGCTAATGTGTGTTCGAAACAAGTCATGTGACTTTTAAACATGTCATGTGACTAAAACAACATGTGGATGTGACTAAATTGACATGTAAATACTCATTTGAGTCACCACGTAATGGGTTGAAAAGGCTTTCCTCCAAAGTAATTTGGAGGAAAATTATGTCCATACAAAATTTATATCAAATATTAGTGCGTCTATATTGGATTCAAGGATAATCAAAAGGAACCAAAAATCTAGAACTTGTGGCTTCAAATCATTTAGTGAAATCATGCAAAATCTGCATTTATTTGGTGAGAAATTTGAGTAAAAGAACATAATTGAAATTAAAAAATCTTTAAATTAGGTCTTTATTTTAATTTCCTAAAACAATTATTCTATATAACACACATATTAAGGTTGTGTTTGATGCAAAAAATGGATTTGATTTGAAATTCAAAGATTTTAGACAAAATATTTGTTTTTCTTTAGACTTCTTCCTATTTTTACTAATAAAATTGGGAAAAAGAAATATCGCATGTGGATTTGGGTTTTATGAATTCCAAAGTTAATTATTAAAGTAGTTAGAGGCTCATATGATGGACTATTTTGGTCATAAACCTATAGAACATATAATTTTATTGAGAAACAATAACTTACTGAATGATTATTTTAAATTTTCAAAACTTTCATCAAACATATTGACTATCTCATAATGGCATTTTTTATATGAAAAGCCTTGAATTCAATATTAAAAACAATTCAAAAAACACTTGAAAGTAGAGTTAAGGGAAAGCTGCAATCAATAATTAAAAAGAATCTAAATTTCTAAACATTAGTGAAAAGTTGGAAGATAGAGGATATATAAAAATGTTAAAAATAAGCGTGTGTTTAGGAAGCAATGAAAATTATAAATTATTTCATTATTCAACTTATTTTTGCTACTATTCATGGGCATCACTGCACTTTTTGGTACTATTTATGGATCCTATTATTCTTTTTCAACTAACTTTTACCTTTATCTACAGTACTTTTAGTAATAAGTTTTTAGTTTTAGCAAAATAAGTGGTATTCAAACAGACCCTAAAAAAAACTATATTAGATTAACTACTAGTGTAATCAAGTTGGGATTTCTAATGAACTTAAGAATTATAGGAGAAAGAAATAAGAACAAAAAAAATTTATATATTGCCGTGTATTAAAAAAAATGTTTAAAAAACAAACTGTTAATAAAAAATTTGAGCAAATACATGTGGAAAACACCACTTCCACAACTCAACATTTATTTTGAAGAATAGGAAGCATATGATGTACATTATTTTATAGAATATGAAGTATATGAGATACCTGTGACTGTGAGTGTGAGTGTGAGTGGGAGTAAGTAAGCCAAGTGAAAAACAAGCAGTTGAAGATAGAGATCAGAGACTCTGAATTTCAGAGAGAATGAAAGTAAAGCTTTTTAGAGAGAGAGAGAGAGAGAGAGAGAGAGAGAGAGAGAGAGAGAGAGAGAGAGAGGGGCAGAGAGGCCTGTTTGGTGGGCGGGAAGCTAAATAAGTTTCTTATTGTGGTATTGAAATCAGATGTGAGAGTAAATTTTTGGATTCGTTTTCATGCTTGGATTGGAAGGACTTGTTGGGAGTACCATTTTTAGTTATTTTCATAAACAGAAAATTACTCACTTTGTTCTTTTTTAGGAAAACAAATTTGGCATTCTTTTCTTAGCTATGGATAGGATTAGTTTACTTTGGCAAGGAGGGATGGCAAAGTACAAGTATATTTTCAAATGATTTCTTGATCTATTATGAATTAGGCAGCAAAGATTTCGCATATGAATTATGAAATGTTAACACTTAACACCAATTGAGATCTTGGAGTGAAGGATTGGTTAAATTGCACAACGGTTAGGTTAGGTTCTGCTTACAAACACTTGACATATATAAATAATTTTGGAAAATAGAAACCAAAAAAGAAAAAAAAATGGAGGAATTATTTAATTTGGGGAATAATGCAAGATAAGTTGAGTCCATTACGATTGAACTAGGGGAGAGTGTGAGTCTATGAGAGGTCCACTTTGGGTGGTGGGGTGCTATTAAAATAACTTTCAGAGTGCATAGATGGATGGTGTAATAGATACACGTACCTGATGAGTAATGAGTATTGTATGCACAACCTCTCTTCACCAAATCTTAAGGACTCATTGGCAATTCATGCAAGTTACAAGTACTTGATGAGTTTTGAACTCATAACCTCATGCTTCTTTGATGAGTTTTGTACCCACAACCTCTCTTCACCAAAACTTTAAGGACTCATTGGCAATTCAAGCAAGTTACATGTACTTGATGAATTTTGAACTCACAACCTCACCATTCTCCAAAAACTTAAAAGGAGAGGAGGTGCCGATTTAGCTACGGCTCTTTCGCAATGAATAACTACTTGCTCTATTAACACTCACACCATAATATATATATATATATATATATTGACCTTTATCTTATTCTAGTAGCATAGTCAACCTGCCTTATCATTTTATCAAGGACATCCATTTTGTCGCGCATAACATATTAGATAATGTTTAAACTAGGCACTACAACTTGTGTAGCAAGGGAGCAAAAGAACTGAAATCAATTGAGCTGGATTTTTAAGGAATATTTCATATATTATCCTATTTGAGAGTTTTGTAACAATGAATGAAATATTGAAGAAGAAATGGCCATTCTGTATCATTTTATGCCTCAATATGCATTCCTCCCAAAAGTGGTGAAACATCTTTTTCCTTATTAATTGAGAAAAATTACATTTTTATTTTCTTTACAATACAAATAAAATATAATGGGCACAATATCAAAAGTATTTTTATTTTATTTCCTCCTTCTATAAACTCCCAAACACATTATAAATAAATAAATAAATAAATAAATAAAAAACTTCATTCATTTTCAATTTATCCATTTCATTTCATTACATTCCTAAATGAACTCCGAAACATAATTTCTGTTCTGCTTGATGCCAATGATACCAACATATAATGACAATCTATGAATAGTTGAATTTGATAGATTGCAATTGTGTTTTTCCAATCTTCTAGTTTAACTTCTCAATCATTTCAGATCAGAATTCGTAATATTCAACAATACCACATACATGATACAACTGAAGCCGATGTATCAATTACAAATGAAAAGGGAGCATCAGACACTGACTTCCATAAGTATGCAATGCTCTTGAAAAAAGAATTCCAAGGATATCAAGGTTAGAGTTGGGGTTACTCCTGTCTAAGACGATAGCCATTACTTTATACAAACAGCCAAGAAAGAGCAAAACATGCCTCATTAACTATACAATTATACAGAAAAAATTAGACTCCTGTCAAGTATTTGATTCCAAGAAGGCAACTGAGTATCACATGAAAATAATGAAACAACGAGAGTGTACAACAATACAAACTCATAGGAGAGATCGCCAGACTTGCTATTCGTGCCTCTGGTAACCGGAATAACAGGGTGATTCTTTGTCTACTCGTGCAAAAGTTGTCTCAGACCCTTTCCACCCTTTCCACAAGAAGTAATTGTTCAAGTTCCTCTCTACGTCGCTCCAAATCCTGTCATTGTCAGCAAAAGCAAATTATCACAGGAAATTTCTGCAATACATCAACATACACACAATTGAAGGAAGGAATTGACAGCATTCCAAAACTACATGAATTTAATGAGACAATCAACAGTCATTTACTCATTCTGCTGAGTGGTTTAAATCAAACTTATGCAAATTTATGTGTGTTTTATTAGAAAATATGGCCATCAAATGAATCCTGCTATGACCAACGAGGGTGTGAAATCCTAACCTTCTAAATATTATCACCTTAAAGCAGAATAATAGGATTACCTAATACACAGCCCTCAGTTAGGACCAATACTAGGCAACAGCCTTTGTAAGCACCAAAAAATCATCTTGATGAGATGAGGTAAAACCGTATATGAGTTCACAACTTCATGCAACTCTTTATGATAGGAAATGAGTTTTGGAAATCCAAATTAAATTACCCAGTTCATTGTTGTTAGCTTTTCCTTCCATTTGAAATCCAAGACATAAGGTAGGGTCATCAATATCTGGTTTAAAATTTTCAACTTGCAAGCCTGAATTAGAAAGATATGATGCTTATTCCCTTTTTTTTTTTCAAATATAAATCTATGATGAGTAAACTTCAATAAATTGATGTCACAATAAAAGATTCAAGCACAGCATAGTAGGAATCATAAACAAAAACAATCCTCAGCATGAAATGCCAATTCTGTTTGATATCTGCCACTTATGGAACTGCATTAATACAGTTACCTCCAGATCCTTGACTGCTTGATCCCTTGTAATTGCTTCCTGTTGTCGAACACGTTTGAGGTGGCCAATGCATAGAAGTCCCTTGGAATTGGAACAGGAATCAATTAGAGAAAATCATTACCTTAAAAATTACAATATAAGAGAGAGAGAGAGAGAGAGAGAGAGAGAAGAAGAAGAAGAAGAAGCTAAACTATTAGGTCTTTTCAGTTCATTCAGCCCAAAGATGTCTTAAATATCAAAACTCAGCTAAAATCCTAGATCATAAAATACAACAGGGTAGGGCATATAAATTGTCATGGCCTCATTGCTCAACAAACTCACAAGACATAAGAAATAAATGGATCACATATTCATTAGTTGACTACTTCTTTATCCTCAACCGAGAAAGGCTTGAATAATTGGAGCCACAAGGTTCAATTAAGAATCCTATTTCACTTGACTACGAAAATGGGTTTCATTAAGACATGCAAACAATCTGTTTTACAAATTTGAACAAGTCACATTTCTATACTATTACATATAGGCGTCATGCGGGTTTTCCCCGCCCTGCAAAGGCGGTGGGGCGGGGATGGGGCAAGATTTTAGCCCCGCACCATGGGGCGGGGCAGAGATGGATTTAGACTTTTTAGACCCACCTCGCCCCTTCCCGCCCCGCATTACTAAGGGTTATAATTGTAAATTTTTCATACCCTAAAACTCTACTATTTAAACAAACATATTAATATTAGCATATTTTATTCTACCCAATGTGATTCTTTGCCTTTATTTTGTTATGTATTATACTATGAGAATTTAATTTATTTATTTTTTATTTTTATGATTGTCTTGTTAAACACTTGGATATATTATTCAATTTTTTCTAAAAATTGATTTGATTTGAAATAGGTTTCATTAAAAAAATTGTACTAGTTGTAGGGAAAATTAACAAAAAGTAGAGTTTTACTAGATGGGGCGGGGCTTCACGGGGCCCCAAGGGGCGGGGATGGGGTGAGAAAGTATTCCCTGTCATGCGGGGCGGAGCAGAGCGGGGATGGGGCAAGACAAAACCATGCGGAGCGGGGACAAAGACCCCATCCTTCAGCCCCGGCCCGTCCCATTGCCATCCCTAAGCAGAAGTAGGAAAAAAAATACACGCACAAATCTCCTGAATTAAAAATCTGTACTTGCCATTGTCTTACCGAAACTAAATAAACTACACCACAAGCCAGAAGCATATAACTTGATATGGATTCAAGAAGAACAAGATCCTTCTGCACCCCAGTATAATCAGGGAAAGCTCTTGTCATCACTGCAACACTGAAGATAATGTTTCATGCATTAAAAATAACGCATAGAATTTGTTTGTCAGATTGTGTATAAAATGAATCTAAAAGTACCTTATAGAGAACCCAATAATAACGAATAGTTAATGGGCTATCCTCTGTTCTAATTACATATCCTGCTTATGTTCTATTGTAATGTGCCAGTTATGATGAATGAGTTTGGTTGCATTCCAAACTAACCAACCAACCTAAGCTGATCTGTTTGTCATTGGCTCAATCAAACCAAACTATCAAAGATAAAGTTTTAGCATTTGAAGATAGGGTAGCTCCTATAGATGAAAAAATGAGGAAGAGTCAGTTCAGATGATTTGGTCATCTGCAAAGCAGAGTGACTAATGACCAAAGAAAAAGGGTGCTATGATTCAAGTTGAGGTAGAGGAAGGCCTAAATTAATATTGGTAGAAATAGTTTAAAAAAAGGTTGTATAGATTAAAAAGGTGACAACGAGTATGGTTTTGAATAGGATAGAACAGTGGAAATGAATACATGTGGCCAACCCCGGTTAATTTGTTACGGATCCATACCTGATCCCAAAGTTTATGACTAAGGCTTTGTTGTTGTTGTTGCTGTTGTTTGCTTAAGGTTTGAGAATTTAATTCCAAATCAAGACATTGTCAGGGAAAGGAGATGCACAGAAAACAAGAAATTTATTACTAAATCGTATACATACAAGATCTGCAGCATACCCCTAGCAGCCCAATACTCTAACACCTGCAAGAAAGAAAAATTGAATGAGATAATGGGATTGATGATCTAAATGATATCAAGCATATGGTGGGACATTTGGATTTAAAAGGAGTCTATAGATAATAATTAATATTTACTTTAGCATGTTGAGTAAACAACAAAAGAATGCTAGTATCAAAACAGAGAGAGAGAGAGAGAGAGAGGGTGAGAATTTACTATGACTACATCTATTAGTAGGTGTGTGATGACCCAAATTGATTGGATATTGATTGAGTGTGTGTTGTGTGGGTGTGTGATGATTGATGAGTTCCACATCAAACATATACTGGGTTGATTTAGGTTCTATTAACAATTAAAAGGAATTATAGTTGTGACTAGACTAGTCATTTTGAGGTATAGCACAAATGTGGCTAGCGTTTTACCTTGGATCGTTACAAGGCTCATGTTGACATAAGCAACTAAAATAGAAGTTAAAGGCTAGTTTCTGAGTGACACTTATTTTATACTTTTCTTTTTCAATTTATCGCTACAAGAATTAAATTAGCATTTGAACAAAGCACCCTCCTCCATCTTTGAGGGAGATGCCCCAAAGAATTATGATTATAAGGGACAGCTCCCAATTGAGGAATCATATAAACATGTAGGAGTCCTATGACTTGTATTCTTATTTCAATCAACAATTTATGGTCTCTATAGAAAATTTGCAATTTGTATTCTCCTTGACAATGACTGAATTCAACTAGAAGAATTCATTCTCTGTGATCAAAATGATATGAAGTACACAAGCCCAAGTGCACTTTGACTTATTGATTCCAACAGCGATTTATGGGGGAAGTATTGGAGTCCTCTTGAACATAAAATTAATCACTCCATGGGCTTCCCTCAAAAATAAATTTCTTTTAAACAGAAGAATTATCCTCCTCTTACCGATCTATCTAAATATCCTCAATGTAGAGAACAGTAGAAACTTTACCACATAAAGTTGTTCCATTCCAAGTCACAATTCAGTTTTCTTTTCAAGTAAACTACTTTTATTAAAAACACAAAAGGGAGGGCAACCCTAGTACATGGGAAGTATACAAAGGAAGAGCCAAAATAAAATGGGTTGCAACACAAGGACTTCCCAAAGGTCACCGGTACTTATACTACTCGTATCCAAGCATGCCTAATTGCAAAGTTTTGATGGGATCCAATGCATTAGTGGTGGAACAATCATAGCCCAAAAAAGAAAAGAAAAAGAAAATACAACAAATTAAATAAGCAGAAGGAACAAAACTAACTTAAGAAATGGTTCAAAGAGTAAGATCTATGGCACTTTTAAGTTTTGACATGGAGTTCCTTACACTGTATTGTCCCTTCTCCATGATAGTACAACAGTACAGTTAATGCCTATAATCTAGAAGCTCTAGTTTTCATATGTTTATGTTCTTATCATAGCTGTCCCTTCAGAGCTTTTTGGTGCTACATGCTAAACCTTTTCAGTTTCACCACTAGTCCCGTATCTTGGTAATGCAAAGGAATTAGAAGTCTCCTCTCTTGTACTTCTTTCTTGATTAAAGAGAAGTACTTTTCCCTTTGTTCTACCAAATATAATGGCATCGGTTTGCCTTTTCCTAGTTGGCCAAAGCTTGGTCAAGCTACATCAAAATTCAAATGGTTCCTTCCATGACCAAGTACTCAATTCCTATGACATTTGCGAAGAGTAACCACACCACACCACACCAGACAAGACATGAAGAAAATGTACTAATGATGATGAATAAAACCCACATGGTCTCTTACTTTGTTAAGGTCATGTGTCATGCCACTCATGACAGTCCTTTCAAAAAAAAAAAATGTAAATCTTAACATTCCTTAAACATATAAAATGTAGTCTTCCTTACCTCTATCAATCATTCTTAAACATATAAAATGGAAATTGAAAATTGAAAATCAAAATTGAAGAAAGAATGACCTTGCAGGACTTCATAACGAATTTCCATTCGGTCTCAGCAAGAACCACAAAGCAAGCAATGACAACCGCGTAACACCGAAATATCCCATCGAATATCTACAAATTCAAAATAAAATAAAATAAAATAAAAATCTCTCACATACACACAAACATATACAAAACAAAAGCGAGTGAAAAAGAGTGAGAGAGAGAGAGAGAGAGAGAGAGAGTACATCAGATCCGTCCTTGAAGGATCGAATGGCGGAGAAGACGTTGACGGCAATGCAGAGAACGGCAGTGAGAGCAGTTATGACGCTAAAGCACCTGCAGACTATCAAAAACGGGTCCGGTCTCGTTCTAAGCACCGTGTTTTTGGTGTTGGCGTGGCTGTGTCTGTTGATGGCGCTCGAAGATGAAGATGTTCTTGCTACACTCTCTCCTTCTCCGTTTCGACCCATTTTTTTTTCTTTTTCTCTCTCTCTGAGCTCTCCTAGATTGCTCTTCTTCTTCTTTCTTGTGTGAGAAGATTCTTACATTTTTCTGTTTTTGTGAAGATATTGATGATGCTGATTCCTTCCTTCCTTCACCAGCTATTCAAGGAAACCAAAAGGAGAACTCTCACAAATTCACTAAACTCACATCTGGCGGTTTTTGTAAAGTAAGAAATGTCATGTCCTGCTCCCCCACGTATTGTTGTCTGACTTGCTGTTGTGACTCTGACTTTAGTGTGTGTCATGGGTGTTCTAAAATGACATAAATATCATCCCATATAAAATAAAACAAATCAATAATAAATATTTGATTATTCTTATGATTTATGAGTTGTAAATGAATAAATTTTTTTAAATTAAAATATACTACTCTAAAAAATTCATTCATTTGCATCTACAATTTCATATTATTTATGTATAAACTTGACCTTTTAAAAAAAAAAATTGCATAAAAACATTCTTTGATAAATATTAAATATATTTATGGTCTCTTTTTCCTTTTTTCCTTACCACAAATGAGAGTGTTATTTGAGTATAATGTCTTAACAGTAGTAATTATTACCTGTTGCCCATTTTGTTAGACGTGTTTTGAAAATACAACTTTAAAAAATAAAACAGCATTTGATAAACTATTTTTTAGTTAAAAAGTGTACAAATTTCTAAAGTTATCATCATTATTTTTAATAATTCGATAGTTACAATGTGAGAAGGGAGATTTGAATCTTCAATATTTTTATTGAAATAACCAAGAAGTGTGAATTAGTTCAGTTATATAGTTCTTGGTCTACTTTTATTAAAATTCTAGATGAATAATGGTATTGTTTTTTTAAAATAAAGTAAATCCTAAATTAGAATTTTTTTTTCAATTTTTTTTAAATAACTATATTTAATATTTTAGAATATCCAAAAATGAAGTAGATGACCAATAATTTTGGGATAAAGAGAGTTTTTTTTTTTTTAATTTGATAATTGGAGGATAGGATATAAATCCTATATGTCAAACACCAAAAAATGTCAACCAATTAAATTATAAGACTCTTGACGGGGAGAGAGTAATCAACTAGCAAATAATAATGAAAAAATAAGAGTAATGGATAATAATGAATGCGTGGATATCTATACTAATCGACTAAAGTACCAATAAAAAGTGTCGACTAAATAGAAGATACTGCTGCATCATTTTGAAGTAAACGTTGACTGGTTGTTGCATTTAATTTGAAGATTTGAACCTCCATCGCATCACCTACGGAATTTTTGGCTAGACCGGTTTGGCAACCCAATTAGCTAGGCACTTAAAAAAGTAAATTCAAGAGCTAGAAGCCTGTCTGTGTGTGCCATACAGATTACGGCAATTTAAGATTAGAAAATATTTCACATTATCTTAATTTATAAGGTTTTTTTTTTTACTGAATTCTGTAAAAAATGTATTGATAATAAGTAGTATACAAATATAGGTTTATAGGAAATATGGTGAAGCCAAGCAGTGGCATTGAGTTCCAGAAAAGTACAGAAGCAAGAAGTATTGCAGAAAGTGAGCAATAAGCAGAAAAAAAGAGGACACAAAGGGAGAAAGCAAAGTCAGTTTGGCACTCCACCATTCATGCCTCTGGTATTAATTACTGTAGAAACGATGTTGTCCCTCGTAGCACATGGATGAGTTTGGGATTGAATCGTTTGGTGTTTGGAAGTTTCTGATTGGTTTTAAGAATCTGATTGAAGATTGGGATTGAATCGTTTGGTGTTTGGAAGTTTCTGATTGGTTTTAAGAATCTGATTGAAGAAGACTAGGATTTTGGAATATATTGCTAGAAATGGGGCCCTAGCCTTGCCGGCCTTCATCACTAATTCATTATAGTTTTTTCTTATTTATTCCAAATTTGAACTCTCAAAACCAAGATCCGAACACTTTGTAACAATTATCAAGAATAAACAACATAATCTCTTGAGTAGTAACATTTTATTATTGAATAAGCAAGGCAAGCCTGGGGCGGCAATAAGTGGTTTTATTTATTTATTTAGATAATCATGTGAGTTATACATTTTTTTTCCAGTCACTTCTAATAAGAAGGCCAAAACAAAATAGAGTAATACTAAAAATACTACCAATTTTACTATATAAAGTTATAAATCTTACAATTATATGTTGGAAAAATAATATGGAGTAAATAAGAAATTAACTCCCAATGTGATCACTTGAACATGATTTGGAGTGGTGAGAATCCTTGAGTCCTACATAGGAAATGATAGAAAATATGAGTTTTGGGTTGGATATTGAGTTGAGTTTTAGGCATGTGTGGACTAGGCCTACTTATCCAATTAATAATAATATTTTATTATTTTATTTCTTGAGTCAGTAAGTCTGTATACAATAATAATTTTCTGAAACAGTGAGTGTCTGTTTAGTAACGTATAATTCATAGTCCATCATTCATGAGAAACAATTTTGTTTTAAGAAAAACTCTTCTAGAGAGAAAATTTTTGTGCATTCATTTGAGTCAAAGAGAGAGAAAGAGATATAGAGTAGTTCATAGAGTACGAACCTTGTGTGCTTTTTCTACGTGTTGTAGATCATTTTATCCTTGGAGGCAAATGTCCGTAAGTCTTAAAGTACCACAAATTGTGTAAGAAGTGAAATCTGTTTTAAGGAGATCGTGTCAAACATAAGACTTGATTTGAATTATTCATTTTTCATGCATTTGGTCTGTGAGTTTTTCATTATTTGCAGATTTCTTTTTATATAGTATATACAATATTTATTTATTACTTTTGTCTATTACATCTATTTATGTTATTTCTTGTATTTAGATCTATATATTATTCCTTTTAGTCAATCACAAAAGTAAATTATTGAAATATATTTAACAATCTTAAAGCAGATTTTATTTTCTTAATCTATTTTGTGATTCTGTGAAAAGTTTTGTAAATAATGTGTCAAATTACACTACCATCATTAACTTGTTTTTTGGTGGTTTGTTTTGTTGTATTGCCTGTTACGGTTTGTGTAAACCGACGTAAGTGCTAATGTTGATGATGGTTACGGCTATTGCGTCGGTAAGATTCCTATTACTGTTGTAGTGTTGTAATTGGATTTCGGTGTATAACTGCTGTAGTGTTGTGATTGGGTTTCGGTGAAACAATGTGTTCAGTTAAAATTTGTTGTTGTGTGAAATTCAATGATTGCCAGATACGTGTAGCGAAATAATTACATTGCAGAAGTACAGTTACATACTATGCGAATACTTTCTGCAAAGGTGGCTTATATATATGTTTATATATATAACTGTTATATTTGGAGTTTAGCCGATTGAACTATAATTATTTAACTATTATAGTTGCTTTTTGGTTGACTGTAATATTACACAAGCATGATTCGTTCTACTGTGTAAGAATTATTTATTATGTTTGCAATGGCCTAAAAGATGAAGCATTAAATCCTGGGAAGATTGTAACCAAGTTAATGTTTGACCATTGATATCTGTGCAAGATTGTAATAGCACTAGTTCATGGCATGTAATCTATGAGTAACACATATATATGGTCATATGGAGACTATTGATATCATTTGTTAATGTACTAGTTGTGTATTTGGCTATACCGTATACAATGCATATGTATGAAAGTTCGCATTGTAATGTGAACTTTAATATTGGCAGTAGTACTAATATCTGGTAATATGATATTTATTTAATATCAAGAGTAGATGTAAATGGCAATTAAACATGTCTTTAATGCTAATGACATGTCCTTGGCCTTTTATGTGCAATGGTGTATGGGATTGATGAATAAAGGAAATTGGAAATTTCACTGGAGACAAATTTTTTGAATCCATTTAATTGCACTCAATTTGGGCGTGGCTGCCATCTTTTAATTTTTGGCTTAGCCTTTTCTAATTCATCAAGTGATCCTCTAATTGATAATTAAAATAGCATTATAAGAGCTATTTGTGATAATTTCAAAAGTGGGGATATAAGTCCAATTTTTGATAGCATCAAACTTGAAAAAGAGTGAGACGAATTGCACACTAATGGGGCTGTAATTATGGGGTTTCGCTCTTAGTTAGAGACTATGTCATTCACCCTTAGGTTAGAGGTGTTATTTATTTATAAAGTTTAAGATACAATTTTACGTATTGATATGAAGGACACATGATTATTGTATTTCAGCACATATAATCTTATTTAATTACATACATGTACATATATTTTTTGGGCATGTGTGAACTTGATTGGATATTAATGTGTGTTGAGGGGCATTTTTGAGAAGTCATAAAGAAGGAAAGAAGTCCGGCAACATAGACCGAAAAGAAGCTGGCAAAAAGATAGAAAACAAGAACCATTAAGTCTAAGCGGCAAGAATAATGGATCAAAAGTCCATAAAATAAATAAATGGGCCTTGAAAAAGCAAATGGGCTCAAATGAGTCCGAAAAGAGAGAAATAGAAAATAGCAAACCCATGGGCAATGTACCATGTGGAAAAGTAAGAATGGGCCGCGGCAGGCTCAAAGCAATGCAAACAAAGAGAGTAGGGGATTGATGGCAGACCCACAAACTCCAAAAATGAGTATAAGGTAATTGGGTTGAGGAAGCCCAATGAAATTAGTAAAAGCCCATGGGAACATAAAGTTAGGAAAATGGCCGAGGAAGCCCAAGGCAAACAAATGGGCCGAGGATGCCCAAGGGAAAACAAAAGAGACACAAGAGCCCATAAGTAAGAAAACCCATGATCATGCTAAGCCATTGGGGAAAGAATACACGGTAGGCCTTAAACGATCTGGCAGGATCAAGTCATTACGCAGGAATGACAGAGTAATATGGCAGGACATGATGGCAATCAAGAAATAGACTGGAAGAAATGTAAAGCCCAGTATCAAATGAAACTCATCCCCTAAAGGGAGCAGGGAATTGTAAAACAGACCACATAAAAGGACGACGAAGGGCGGCAAACTGTGTAAACAATCATCCAGACTGCGGCAAACGCATGAGCAGCAGGCAGATTTTGGGTATACATGAAAGGAAAGTACGAGCAAAGCCCAGACACCACCAGCTTATACCCAACCAATATAGGATGTGGTGGAGTCATGGGTCAGAGGTAAGGGGGTATGGTTTGGTGGCGGGGAGAGGAGAAAAGACCCATTTTGCGGCTCCTACCCAAGCTCTTTTGGGGGGTACATCTTGCTGGGATGACAGACCACCCAAAAGAAGCAGGGTTGAGGGAGGAACCGTTAGGTGTATGCCACGAGGGATAGAGAGAGAAAGCATCTACATCGTGGCAGGAAAGGGTGCCATGGCAGACTAATGAGTAAAACAACCTGTCTGGCAAGGGGGAGTGGCACACAGACGAACCCTTGGTGGTCGGCAAGTACACCCAGACCAGACAAAGGTGGTTTAGGGGCAAAGTAGTAAAATCTAGTCATGGCAGACACTATAAGAAGACCCTTGCCGTGCCCAGAAAGAAGGATAAAAAAACAGAAGAGGATCACGAAATAGAAAAAGAAAGAAAGTAAAAAAAAAAAAAACAAAGGAAAGAGAAAGATAAGAGAGAAAACAAAAAACGAAGAGAGTTAGTACGGTGGGCATGCACCAATAGGCTGATTTCCCTCTCTCCCTCTCAAAATCCTACACTCTTCTGAAAAAGTAAAAAGGATTCCTTTGGGCACTAATCATTCAGGTCCGGTTCCCTCAAAGCCATTAATCCCCACGACAGGATCTTTCTTGGGAGATTAGTTGCATTGAGAGGAAATGTTCTTCCTCTTTGGTCTTTTGCTTCTACAGACCAAACTTGACTTGATTCATATTTATTCTTGATTAACTCATATTATCACTTACTCCTTTATCTTCTTTGTAAGAGTCATTGTTATCACTGTGATTATGTTTCATAAGTAGGAATTATTTAATCATTTTCTATTAAAAAGTTAGTGGACTCTGTTTTGTTGTTATTATATCTGCTTGCCATAACTCATTTGAAATAGCTCTATCTACCATAAGTACACTCCTGGCAGACGATGCATAGTTTGTGCATAAGCTAGCCCAAATTGAGTTGCAGTTAGACCGGTTTCAACTCTCTTACTTAGAATACTCGGGCCCACTACGGTAGGAGGTAGCCCAGCCCAACGCACAGCACAAAAAAGGCCCCTTACAATGTGTTTAATCCCAATATATGTTTTGTAATATTTCTTTGAATGAAATATATGTTACATGCCTTACTTGACATACTTGAGTTGTCTAAAATTTGGAATGCATAAGAGTCTGTTATGAGTGCTTATTAAGTAAGCAAGGATGGGGCATTAGAGATATTCATTCATTATAAGAATGAAGTTGAGAAATAACCCAATGAATGTAATAAGTTCTTGATTATCGTAAAACTTGTGGGGGGAAGTTATTATTTCCATCAATTATTTGTTCATTGAGATGCCTTAAAAGAAACCACTAAGACACCTTGTGAATTATGGAAAGAGTGATCGTCTTTCTATAAATTCTTTAAATGTGGGGGTGTTTGATGAAGGTGGTGTTTCCTATTCCTAAATGATAAAGAACCATTGATTATGCTTTCATTGGTTATAATCATAACAGTAGTGCATAGTGCTTTCTAATTTATGAATCTATTATTCTTATATGCATGAAAATTATTGAGAATATATTTCAAGTGTCAAACTTTCTTAAAAGAAAGTTTGAATCTACGTTTAGTATCTCTCATGATCAAGGGAAGAGAGGTTGAGCCTAAGCATAGTAAAAGGACAAACGTCATATTCGTTTGGTCTAAATTTTCCAATTTAAATATTAGAAGATGAACTTAAATTCTCAAAGAAGCGATATCTTGAGAGATGCCTTATTGAAAAAAGAAATTGTCAATAGTGCAATAAATTCATCTTGGAAATCTATGCATAGTAATTGGTAGATCTAGCACCTAAGAATTTGAGAGTTGATGGAATTATTGACTATTACAATGCGAGAATTGTTTTAGAAGGCTACAAATAAAAGGAAAATGTGAGTTTTCTTGATACATAATAAACCAAAGGGGTTTATGGTTCTTGTACAAGGAAACAAAGTGCTTAAACTTGTTAAATCTTTGTATAGATTGAAGCAAGTTTCAATCCAATAGCATGAGAAATTTGACAATGAGATAATGTCAAATGAGTTTAGATTTAATGCGACTAATGTGTGATGTGAAATATATCACAAGAGGCTATGTCGTTGTGGGATATGCTCGTGTACGTGTTGTAGATGTGATACAAGAAATGAAAATTTCTAATATATCTAATGTACTTGTCTTGTCTCAATCACATGAGAAATATGACGACAGTCTAGTGAGAACACCTCTTGCAAAGAGCATATGTATTTTTTGGAAAGTCAATAAATCTAAACAAACATGCATTGTTGGATATTTGTGCTTCCTATTTGTATATATTAGTAGGACATAGAGTTATGGTAGGTCTCAACATATTTGTTGGAGACATAATACCATGAGGCAGTTGCTCTCAAATGGAAGTGATTCCAAATTATAAAATGGATCCGTAATTAATTTTTTGAGTGGAGAGCAAATAAACTACTCATCGAGGGGAATGGGGTTAAAGTCTATGACATAAAAGTCTTCGCGATGGCAACCCAACCTAGCTGACTAGAGATCCCAAGATCTAGGTTCAAAGGGACAACTGAATCGCGGAAACTAGTTTTATCACTATGGAGATAACATCTCCTACCTGTTCATATGATGAAATAGTGATGCCTGTAAGTGATGTTTATGGTAAACTTTGCTTTTAATGATTTTTATGTCTTGGAAAACCAAGTGGGGTATAGTGGATACTATTAATAAGAGTCACTTATATGAGTGTGAAGTGGGCTGCTTCCATGAGACTTTCAAGGTTGAATTCTCTAAAGTACTTCATGAATTTACCAGGATATATTCAGGGCCACAATGAACACAACTATAAGAACGAAATATGTTCGAAAAGGAGTTGTGTGAATTCTATTGTTTTGGTATACATAAACGGCTAACAGTTCAAAAACATTGTGTTCACTGATTAGCTAGTATATTTGATATTCTTTCACAAAGGAAGGTTCAAAGCCAAAAACTAAATCTCCCGATAGTAACTTTTCTTCTACTCTCTATGTGTCTACATCATCATTTGCATTGTGTTTTATTAATTTCTATTCATGTGGGGGATTGTTGGAAAAATGGTATGGAGTGAATAAGAAATTAATTCCTAATGTGACCACTTGAAATGATTTGGAGTGGTGAGAATCCTTGAGTTCCACATAGGAAATGATAGAAAATATGAGTTTTGGGTTGGATATTGAGTTGGGTTTTAGGCATATGTGGACTGGGCTCATTTATCCAATTAATAATAATATTTTTTTTTATTTTATATCTTAAATCAGTAAGTCTGTATATGGCAGTTATTTTTTGAAACAGTAAGTGTCTGTTCAATAACGAATAGTTCATAGTCCCTCATTCATGAGAAACAATTTTTTTTTTTTAATAGAAAAACTCTTCTAGAGAGAAAATTTTTGTGCATTCATTTGAGTCAAAGAGGGAGAAAGAGAAATAGAGTAGTTCGCAGAGCACGGACCTTGTGTGCTTCTTCTCCGTGCTGTAGATCATTTTATCTTGGGAGGCAGACATTCGTAAGTTTCAAAGCACCACAGATTGTGTGAGGGACAAAATCTGCTTTAAGGAGATTATGTCAAACACAAGACTTAATCTGAATCATTTATCCTTCACGCATTTGGTCTGTGAGTTTTTAATTATTTGCAGATTTCTTCTTATATAGTATATACAATATTTATTTATTACTTTTTTCTATCACATCTATTTGTGTTATTGCTTGTATTTAGATCTATATATTATTCCTTTTGGTCAATCACAAAATATATCCAACATTATATATTTTTTTAGATAAAGATAAACCTTACAAATTGAGGTGTTTCCGGTTATAATAAGTAATTCAAATATTCATTTATTATCTTGTTGAAGTGTCACAAATCACATCCATTACCACATCATTTCATAAAGATTTTTTTATAGTAAAATTGTTGTAATTTTAGCTCTTTCAAAAAAAATAAAATAAAATCCAACCAAATCACAAAGTTAGTACAAATTTCACCACAAAAAACTTATAAACTAATATGACAAGAATACAATTGTCGTCACTCAAACAATATAATAAAAGAGTATTTGAATTAATTTAATATGATTGGTATCACGTCAGTTTGTAAGACCTATATAATAAAATTTGTAATATCTATATCCTAGTGTATAATCATTTTTATGTGATAATAATTTCACATCAAAAGTTGAAAAAGTTAGAATTAATTGCAGTGGCGACTCCAGAAAATTTTTTCAGGGTGTTCCTCAACAGGTATAAATTACACAATCTAATAAAAAGAAAATTTTATATATTGATAACAACAACAATAAAAAAATACGCAAATACATAAAATTTTCAATTGCCCTCTACGAGTTTTCATATTTTGAAATCGTTGCATAATAGTCTCATTATCAATGCTACAAGCTACATCTTTTTCGATATACACAACCAAGCAATCATTCATCCATTGAGCTCCCATTTGATTGTGCAATTCATTCTTTATATATTTCATTGCTGAAAAACTTCTTTCTATTGTTAACTGGAAGGGTCAAAACTAGCTTCACAAGCAAGTAGACTAATGGATAAGTGTCGTGTTTCCTTGTGCTCACTAACTTTTCAGCAAGTTCACTAACTCCTTGAAGCTCTAAAAAGAAGTCATTGCTGCGCATATCAAAAATATAATTCTGCAGTTGAGAGTCAAGTGCCAAAATATTTGTCCCAAGAAAATCAGAGGGATAGAACTTAGCTAGACGTATCAACTTTTCCTTATCGAAAGCCACAAATGAATTACTTGGATTCAAGCAAGCCATACAAAGTAGCAAATCGGTATTCGCCTCAGAAAAGCGGTTGTTAAGCTCTTGAAGTTGCATATCTATGACTGTGTAGAATAGCTCAACACGATAATAATGTAAATTTGAATTTTTTTTTGAGTGTTGCGTCGCGGCATGTGAGGTACAAAATAAAGACACTTCAGCCAATAAAGATGCCCATCCATCATCTCTCATCACTTGCAACCGTTGCTTAGACACTTTAACAAGATCTATAGCATTTACTATATCTTGATTTTTTTTTTTTTTTGTAATGCTATTGACAACTCATTTGTGATCCCTAAAATATTTTTCATCAAGTGTAGAGCAAAGACAAATTCAAAAGAAAGAATTGACCTCGTAATAGATCGAGCTTCAATTTTTTGGTCGGAGAGGCCATCTTCTTCAATAATCTTTAATACATCAACAACAACAGAGAACATCAAAATCAAGTTGAGAATAGTCCCATAATATGATCCCCAACGTGTATCACCAGGACGTTTAAGATTTGTCTCTTGATTCAAACCTTGCCCACTTCTATGTACACCATTCTCTAAATCTTCTTTAATTTTGGTAAATTGTGTGTCTCGAAGAGCATCTCATCTCTTACAAGAGCCTCCAACAACAGTTACTAAATTACTAACCACATAAAAAAATTCAACAATGTTAATGTGATTTTTAGCAACAGCAACAAGTGTCAATTGAAATTAATAAGCAAAACAATGGACATAAAATGCAGACTTGTTCTCTTTCAAAATTAAAGTTTTGAGTCCATTGATATCACCTTGCATATTACTAGCTCTGTCATAACCTTGCCCACGTAGGTTCGATAAACTCAAATTATGTTCACAAAGTAAACATTCAATAGCATGTTTGTGTGACAAAGAGGTGGTACTTGCTATATGTACAATACCAAGGAACCGCTCTATAATAATTCCTTCTTTGTTCACATAATGAAGAACGAGGGTCATTTGTTCTTTCACTGAGATATCACGTGACTCATGAACTAATATTGAAAAGAACCCATTGTCAAGATCCTTGATGATGACTTTGGATGTTTCACTTGCAATTGCATTCACAGTGTCTTTTTGAATATCAGAGTGGGTAAGTTTGCAATTTTTCCAAGATTTTTGCAACACTTCATTGATATATTTATTGTGATTAGATGATATCTTTCATCATGATTATTAGGACGATAAGATGATATCTTTTGTCGTAGCCCAGGATCTGAAGGAGGATTTTCTAAGTTAAATTCAATACAAATTCGCTTAGAAGATGAAGATGAATCTTGCACATGAGATGAATCTTGCACATGAGATGAATCTTGCACAAGAGATGAATCTTGGGTACGTGGTTTTCTTATCAAATATTTGTCCATAATTCTAGCAAAAGAATAAACAATAAACTATAAGTTCATTTGAAATATTAATAAAATTATTAATTATTATTATTTAGTTGTTTCATTAATTTGTTTTTCTTTTATAAATTATAATTTGTTATATTGTTGTTTCATTAATTATAAAGTTATTAATTGTTATTTAGTGTTGAAGGTCATTTCTGTAAAGCCAGCCCAACCCAGCAAAGTAGGCAATAAGAGTGGCAAGCATGAAATAAGACTGTTAGGCCCAAGCGGCAGGAAAGGTAGGACACAGGCCCATAACATGAATAAATGGGTCTTGAGGAAGTAAGTGGGCCCAATGGGCCCGAAAAGTAAGAAAAGACACCTATGGGCAACGTATGTTATGAAAAAGTAAGAATGGGCCGCAGCAGGCCCAAGGCAATGTAAACAAAGAAAGTAGGGGATAATGGCAAGCCCATGAACCCCAAGAATGAGAATGAGGAAATTGGGTTGAGGAAGCCCAATTGAGTTAGTAAATGCTCATGGGATACAAAATTAGTAAATGGACCAAGGAAGTCCAAAAGAAGTAAATGGGCCGGATAAGCCCAAGTGAAAAGAGAGGGACGCTGGAGCCCACAAGTAAGAACACCAGTGGCCATATTAAGCCACTAGGGGAAAGAAAGGAACGGCAGGCCTGAAAAGAGGCCTAGCAGGAACAAATTGCCACGGTAGGAAAGGCCAAACAACATGGTGGGAAAAGAATTGGATTGAAAAGGAACACAAGGCCCAGTACTCGGCAAAGCCCAGGCCTTATGGGGATAGGATATCAGAGCAGCAACTGGCGGGAAGCCAGAAACGGATAGCAGGCGATGCAAGCAATGTCTCCAGCCCACGGCAGATGCATGAATGGCAGGCAGCCTTCAGACATAAACTACGCGCAAGGCCTAGACACCACCAGCCTGTACCCAGCCAATACAGGGCATGGTAGGGTCATGGGTCAGAGGTAAGAGGGCATGGTTTGGAGGTGGGGAGAGGGGAAGACCTGTTTTGAGGTCTCTGCTCAAACGCTTTTGGGGGATACGTCCTGTTGGGATGACATATCACCCAAAAGAGGCAAAGTTGAGTGGGGACCAATAGGTGCATGCCATGAGGGATAGGAGAGAGAAACATCACCGCGGCAGGACAAGGTGCCGCGGCGGACTAACAGACAAAACGTTGTCTCTGTCTGTAGCAGAGGGGCTCGCAGACAGCAGTAAGGGTCTGTGAGTGCGCCCAGACCAGACGAATAACGGTTAGAGGGTAGAATAGTAAAGAATCAATCTCGGCAGGCTCTATAAAAAGGCGCCTCTGCCATGTGCAAAAACAACAAGAGGCACGAGAGTAATACAACGCAACTTAAAAAGAAAATACTCTGTAACTTGCTTAGGAAAACAGAGGAGGATAATACTAAAAAACGACCAAGGAGGAAATGACTAGGAAAGGACTGGAAAAGAAAGAGAGAAAGAGAGAAAAAATGGAGTGAGTAAGAGTGGCATGCACCGATAGGCCCCTTCCCTTCTCTCCCTCTCGAATTACTGCTCTCTTCTACAGTTATTTTGAGAAGTGCCCATTCAGGTCCGCCTCCCTCAAACCCATTAACTTCCACGGCAGGAATCCCGTTTTCCTTTCCTCGGAAGTTAATCGCGTTGAGAAGGGGCGTTCTTTCTCTTTGGCCTCACTCCTGCGGGTTAAACTGAATTTATTTGCATAAACTTTGGATTAAATCTCCGTTACCATTTCCCCTTATTATTTATTTGACAAAATATTGTTAAATGATATTGTAGATTGGCCATTTCTTATTAGAAGAATTATCTGGTCATTCCAGAACACATGAGTTTGCTTTATCAATTTATATTTGCCTGCCGCAAGCTCTTCGCTGGAACAACCCTGTCTGCGGTAAGTACTCTCCTGGCAGACGAGGCATAGTTCGCGCACAAACCGGCCAAGTTGAGTTTCAGTTGGCCCAGTCTCGACTCCTGCAACCCAGAACACTTGGGCCTACATTCACAAAGGGCCAGCCCGGCCCAACATAGCAAAAAAAGGCCCCCACATTTAGCTTAACATAATTTAATTTATTTGTCTTTTATAATGTATTAGTTAATTTAATTATACAGCTTTAATTATTGTTATTTAGCGTAACAATAAACTATATTACTTTAATTTATTTGTCATTAATTAAATTGCTTTAATTTGTTATATTGTTTAGCTCCTTATGTATATTACACTAAAAGAGTCGGACATTACACGTTCTATGTGCAGCACAATAATTAAAGCAGTGTAATGTGTAGCACATTACACTGCTTTAATTATTGTTTATCTGGCCCGAGCCCATCAGCCCATCTATCCCCTCCCACTCAACAGACAAGCACATGCCTAATACCCCAATCACAATAGCTTGCCAATTAGAAAATTTCACAATCACAATACACATTACACTAAAAGACAATCAATATTTCACCAATACCAACACACTGACCAACACCAACAGATAAGATAAAGCCAAATTCAAAAAAAAAAAAAAAAAAAAAAAAAAAGGCAAAAGCAAAATATAAATAAAGGTAATTTGGCCAGCCAATCAGTGAATCAGAGAATTCAAAAGAGAGAGAGAGAGTTATTGAGTTAGACTATTAAAGAATATCGAGAGAGAGAGAACCATTCATTACTTCATTTCATTTTTTCATTTTAGTGAGATAAAGAGAGAGAGACTGAGAGACAAAGAGAAAAAGAGAGAGAAATACCTTGAGGGAGGAAGCACCGAGGTCCGAGCGGCGAGCACCGGAGCAGAGCGATCTGCGATGAAGGGCGAGCGGTGACAACGACGAGCAAGTGATGGCAGCGGCGATGATGAGCGAGCTACGGCTCTGCGAGCGACGACAACGTGACGATGGGTTTGGTTTTGGTTTGCTCTGTATTGGGGGCTTTTTTTATTTTTTATTTTTATTTTTATTTTTTATAAACACTAAAACACCTCTGTATTGGAGTTTGTTTTGCTTTTGCTTTGTGTGGACTGACTGTATTGTGGTTTGGTTTTCTGATTTCTCTGCTAGCGATGTGACCGTGGCATGGGTTTGATTTCTTTTTTTTGATGAAATGGGTTTGATATCTGATTCTCTGTTTAAAAAAAAAAAAAATTGAGGGTGTTCCTAATTTTGTTACTGAGCGTGTTCCTAATTTTGTGATCAGGGTGTTCCTAATACAGATTAAATATAAATTTTTTTTTTTAAATTTTTTTTCCAGGTTCGGAACACCCTAACTTGTACGTGACGTCGCCACTGATTAATTGATTGATCAGGTAAATCTTCACCAATGTACTAGAGTCTAGCAGAGTAGCAAGGACACAACACATACAAATAGAAGTTATTAATTTTGAACACGCGTTCAAATCGTATTAGGTTCAATGCCCACGAGATCCAAGCCAAACCTGAATAGATTATTGTTACCATAAAAGAATGTACCCTTACATTTTTATGGCCTATTTCTCCAAATATTCATTTTTTGCAAAAGAATATTATTAAAAACCTTAGCCTAAGCTATTTAGTTAGGTAGCTTCTTTTGAAACTCGAGTTTCAACCTAATGGACACTAACATGAACAATCTAATGTGGCATTTTAAATGAAAATTTATAAGTGAAACTCGAGTTTCATAAAAATAAAAATATCGTTGTCTTGCCTCTCTCAAAGTATTTGACGGAATTTAAGTTTACTAAACTCGAGTTCTAAGTGAGATATTTTATTTAAAAATGTCACATGATACAATTCATGTGAGCGCCCATCGGCTTAAAACTCGACTTCACCAACTTTAGACAATAGCTTTTAAATTTTTAATATTATTTTTTGCAAAAATGGAATATTCCGCAAAAAAAGAAAAGAAAAGAAAAAACAAGCTTTTATAGGCCAAATCAAGTTAACCGTCTCCCAACGTTGTTAAAATCTGGACGCAAACGCACTACGAGACAGCCTCTAAAATATTCAGAGAGGGACAATCATCTGAGCCATTCAATATACGTATTCCATTCCACACAACCACTGTCTCTCTCTCTCTCTCTCACTGCGAAAGAAGCAAAAGAAAGAAAATGGAGAAAACCCATGAGACTGAAGCTGACAATGGAGAAGTTAAAGTAGAAACCAAGGCCTTAAATGACGGTTCCCTTTGTGGGTATGACTCACTTCACTCTCTTCTAAGCGCAAATCTCAAGCCTGAACTCTTCCAGGTTCTTTTCTTTCTTCTTTTCCTTTTATTTTTTTCTGGGTTTATCAACTAGTGCCATTTTTTTTTTATATATATGAATCAATTTCATTGATCCAACGGGTTTCAATAGAGAAAGATAGTTTATTGCGATCAATTTCCATTTTGTGAACTGTATTGAATTTGGATACTATTCCACTTCAGAGTTTTCATTTTTATAATAACTTATTAGTGGCTGAATTTGGCGATTCCTTGTATTTGTAGTTAGGTTATTTGGAACAATTGAGAAATTGTTGGTGTTCTGTATAACCAGGGGCGGAGCTAGGATTTTTTGTTTGGGGGGCAAATTTTGGTATTAATATATTAGTTTTGAGTCAAGATAAACTATCATACATGGACAAATATAGACATTAATATTTTGATAGTAGGTCATAATTTATAAATATATTGTACTTTCAAATATGTATATTTGCAGGAACCTATACAAAAGTTGTCTAGATTGATATTAAACATGTACAAAAAATGAATTAGAAAAAACAAAAATTACCTTGTCTCTATAACCATTAGGCCAATTGACAAATTCTATTGGTTTTTAAGAGCATTATTGGACTAACTCAAACATTTGGGGGCCAACTTCTATTTTTGTAGCTAAATATTTAAATATTTAAATATTTAATTCTATACATAATATAAAATAATTTTTTAAAATTTTGGGGGGCCATGGGCCCCCAAGCCATGCTATAGCTCCGCCCCTGTGTATAACTATAAATTAAAACTACTGGAGTTGGTTAAAAATCCATTATATATATATATATACACACCTCTAAATAACCATGTGAATAACATCCATGGATGAAAAAAGAAGCTTTGCTTGTTTTGAGGGGGCCAAAGCAATTCTACTTGCTGCTTATACAGACTTTTGAAATTCTATAATTGGTACTTAATTGTGATGGAAGTTTGGTTACCCTGCAAAAGAGGGAAGCTCCCACTTTGCAGGGTATTTGATATTTCTCG
Source organism: Quercus suber (assembly GCF_002906115.3). Taxonomy (NCBI): domain Eukaryota; kingdom Viridiplantae; phylum Streptophyta; class Magnoliopsida; order Fagales; family Fagaceae; genus Quercus; species Quercus suber. Next base: position 31,826 of record NW_027069772.1, on the reverse strand, counting down.
CCTTGAACCTGTGACTTGTTGCTTTGGGTGGAAAAACGACCTCATGTAGATATATTTGGGCATTTTCTGATGATGGGATTACAATTTTGTAGGAAGTCAGCCGTCTGCTTCTGGGGCTTAACTGTGGGAGGGCAAATGATAACATAGCTCTCCCAGAATCTGCTTATGTTGTCTCTTCAGAATGTGATTTTGACCTCAAGGTAGGCATTTATCTTGGCCATTGTTATGGTGGTTTAGAATCTGTTTGAAGTGCTAGGTTCACTATTGATTCTGCTTTCATTTTGCTTTATGTATCCGTTGATTTCACAAAGTTGATTAATTAGAGTTATTGGAATGGATATGATGTGGTTGTTAAGTTTCAGTTTTTTTGTTGAATTCTTACCCCTTTTTTTGGTGGTAAAAAGTGCCGAGGAAAGGTCAAAAAAAGTTAATGGACTCATTATTTTTTCAAGGGAAAAGCAAATGGTCTCATCGAATGCTTTCAAAGTGCAATATTTGAGCTGTGGTTGTTGAATTGAATGGTATGATATGATAATATATCTATTGTATGCCCAATCACTGCTGGAAAAACTGTCAGAAGCTGATAGTCAAGGGAGATCTAGCTTAAATAATAAGAATGTTGACCTTTATGCATTGGTTTGGCCCTATTTTCAGCTAAAGTGCTATTGGTGTTGATTGAACACTTAACTGGTTTCACTGGAAATGGGACTAATGCTTATCTTGCTCATGCATGTCATTTATCTGAGAATGGACATTTGTAGTTATGTGTGCAAAATAACTAATGATGAAGGGGTAATTTGGTTGTGTTTTGAGGGATATCTCAGTAGTTCCAACACCTCTTGTGGTGCCTGGACACGGGGGTTCAAACTCCTCCAACCCCCTCCTCCTATTTACCTATAAAAAAAAGTTAAAAGCAATAAACTGCATAATTATCCAGACTGCTGAAAATTCTTTGTTTTTATCTATAGGCTTTAAGAGAAACCTCTGTGGAATTGTTCACTTGTACTGAAATCACCCATCTCATTATAAAGTGTCATAAAGAATCATCCACTTTCCAAGAAGCATTCATGCAAAGTAGTAAACCTTCAAAGTTGAATATTCACTGTAGAAAGGTGGCCAAATATATTTTATTTTATCTGTTGGCTGTTTTAGTTGAGGTTATAGCAGTTCTGTGTTGCCTACTGGCTTAGTGTGTTTGCTCTATGCCAATAGCTACCCATGCATAGCCAAATGGCATGCACATCACGTGTGTAGGAAAAACAAGTGTTTTGGTTTGGAGGGAGAGAGGGAGGGGGAAAGAGTGAAAGAGAGAGGAGAATACTTGGGGTATTAAGGTAGGAAGTTAGTTAAAAAACAATTTTAGATGATGTCAGCTGATATTATTATAATTGAGATTACACATCTGTTCTTCTTATTCAAATATATGATTTTTTCGTACAATGTGAAAAAAAAGACTTTTTAGGATTGTTCCATGCAAAATATGCATATTGAAATCTTCCGTAGTGTTCTCTTTATTATTTTTACATATGAAAAATTCTTTGAGGTCCTTCCTTTGTTTTCTCCCTGTGTACTAGGGTTGTGTCCCGTTTGAACTTTTCTAATGAATTTTAGTTACTTACAAAAGAATCTTAAATAATTTCTGCTACATTATTGATTGATTTGAATTTTCTTCATATTAAATCTTTTCAGGCTTTCTGCTTTCACGCTGACAAAGAATTATTGAGAGCACCTCGAATAGTGAGGGTTGGTCTTATTCAGAACTCTATAGCTCTTCCAACAACTGCGCCCTTTCTGGACCAAAAGAGGGCTATCTATCAGAAACTAAAGCCAATCATTGAGGCTGCCGGTGCTTCAGGAGTCAATATATTATGCCTGCAGGTAGTTCATGGTGTGAGGGTTGAATATTCTTTTATTGATTCACTTCCATCTCAAGGCTTAAAAATCTCATGAAATTTATGTAAATTTAATTCAGGAAGCATGGATGATGCCATTTGCCTTTTGTACACGGGAGAAGAGGTGGTGCGAATTTGCAGAGCCTGTTGATCGGGAATCTACACAATTTCTTCAGGATTTTGCACTGAAATATAATATGGTCATTATAAGTCCAATTCTTGAGAGGGATGTCAATCATGGAGAGACTATTTGGAACACTGCTGTTATAATTGGAAATCATGGCAACATAATTGGCAAGCATCGGAAGGTAGACAAGATGGTTGTTCACTGTTATAAATTTTTTTTTTTTTTTGGGTTCTTTTTTGGGGGCATAATGAGATTGGCTATTTTGGCAGAATCATATACCGAGAGTCGGTGACTTCAATGAGAGTACATATTATATAGAAGGCAACACTGGGCATCCTGTTTTTGAGACAGTCTATGGAAAGATCGCTGTTAATATATGTTATGGGAGGCACCATCCTTTGAATTGGTTAGCTTTTGGCTTGAATGGTGCAGAGATTGTTTTCAACCCTTCTGCTACTGTTGGTGAACTCAGTGAACCAATGTGGCCCATTGAGGTGATTCTATTATCCATTAGCCTTATCATTACAATTCACTTTTGTTTTAAGGATTTCTCTCTTTTGAATCTTGATTCTGCTTCTGAGATGATTATGATTTTGTTGTACTTTGGCACTTTCACATTAGAAAAATCAATTGAGAGATGGGTTCATCTACATGAATTTTTTATGTAATCTATCAAAAGCTACTTTATCTTACAAGTATATATTCAGATAATGGTCTAGGAGATGGTCATTCAAATGAAAATATTTGTCAGCCATTTGTTACACTGACATATTTGCAATTTTTCAACCTTAAATTAATTAATTTTTTATAATACCCAAAAAAAGGGGAAAAGATTTCTCAATAGTAAGTTAATATATTATTTGTTGGTTTTTCAGGCCCGTAATGCTGCAATAGCAAACAGTTACTTTGTTGGGTCAATCAACCGTGTTGGGACTGAGACATTCCCCAATCCATTCACTTCGGGTGATGGAAAGCCACAACATGCAGATTTTGGGCATTTCTATGGATCCAGTCATTTTTCAGCCCCAGATGCTTCTTGTACTCCTTCTCTTTCTCGTAACAGGGATGGGTTGCTGATCACAGACATGGATCTTAACCTCTGTAGGCAGCTGAAAGACAAGTGGGGGTTCCGTATGACTGCCCGGTATGAGTTGTATGCAGAGTTGCTTGCTCATTATTTGAAGCCAGATTTTGAGCCCCAAGTCATTTCTGATCCTTTGTTACACAAGAAGTCTTTGTGAATATCAGGCACTAGTAAGAGTTAAATCTGAAAAGAAATAAAACAGATTTGGAATGTTTTCTCAAGTTATCAGTAAAAAATAAATCACTTCACTGTTTATGTTTGTAAATATATACTCATTATTTATGTCATGGTATTAAGAACAAGAAAAAAAATGACAACAAACTTTCTGTAAAATGATAAATGTTGAGCAATAAAGCACACTTGTTTTTCTGAATTTTTTGCACAATTAAATTTACGCAATTATCACCTGGTGCTATGAAACAAATTCTCGTTTTTATGTCAGCTTTGTTATTTATTTATTATTTCTGAAATAAAGTCCACTTTATGCAAATATATATATATATATATATAACGGATATTCTAACTATTCCCTTGTATGGGAGTTTAGTATGAAGGAATAGAATGGTCCTCGTCCTCCTGGGCTATTCTAATCCAAAATGAAGAAGATTTAATAGTTTATTTTGTCTAATCCCTAGTTATTGTAAGATTAGTCTTTTATTCCTGTATGTTATGTTTTATTATTTCTACCCAAAAAAAAAAAGTTATGTTTTATTATCATTATATGTCTTTAGTATTTTGAACAGTCATTTAGTGATTAATTGTGTTATATGTAATATGGGTTAGAATTCTAAGGTTATTAAATATTAATCTAAATAGCCTCTTTTGAGTCATTGTAGGTAGTCTTTTCTCATCAATTTTATGAAATTTCAGATAAAATACTTTTTAAGCTCTTTTGAGTGTAAAAATTGATATTTGATTACTAACTTTTATCCTATAATCATTTTCTTTATCTTAATTTTTCTTGTTATTGAAATTTCATCTTAAACCCTTCTTGTACACTAGATCAAAGCCAAAGCCACGAAATTCAAAAGCCATGGAATTCAAATTTGAGTTAAAAATTGCAACTTTAAGCTATGGTTGATCGTGGTGGAGGATGTGGGGAGGAAATTGGAGATGGTTGAGATGAGGCATATGATTGAAGATTTGCCACTAGTTGTACAAGGTGGTTTTATGGATGAGAATGATGATGTATTAGAAGGTGGATATTTTGAATGTGACTATGAACCTTGGGATTTATTAGGTGGTGGTCTTAAAGATGAGAATGATGATGCAGAAGAAGAAATTTTCTTGGATAATGTTGTACTTGTAGAACATGTGACACGATTCTGATTAGAGGATCAGTTGGTGCATGTTCTTGAATTGAATGGTGGTGGAATCAAAATACAGGTTGATTTTTTGCAGCGGAATACTTAGACTGGGAAGCTTGTTTAGAGAGTAATTTGAGTGGAAGACTAGGAGTGAAGACAGAATTGTGTGTTTGTGAAGCTTAAATTAAAGGCACTGCACTTTAATGGTGGAAGAGAGTTGAAAGGCATTGTGTGACAAGGCAAGTCAAACATTAGCCTGTGAGACATGAAAAAGAAGTTACATAAGCTATTTTTGCCAACTAATTATGCATTAGAATTGTATGAAAGATTCCATTCATTGAATTATAGAGGGATGTTTGCGGAGGAATACACTATGTAGTTCAAGTTCAACAACCTCTCTATTCGAGTTGGCATCATTGAGACTAATGTCACTAACGAGGAAATAACATCTCATTATCTTGTTGGGAAGACGAAGGGGTACAAGTTCGATTGCTAAAAAGGCCAAGCAGGGTTCAAGATTTGCTAAAACATTTCAAAAAACCTACTCTTGCGAGGGATCAATTCCAAGATCAACGCTTGGATGACACTTTGACTCAGACCCTTGATGTGTTCCCCCCTCCCCCCTAAAGTTATGATTTTCTTTCTCGGTTTTCATGCATGCACAGGAAACAAATTGCTTTCGGGAGGGCAAAGCAGAGTAGCAAAAACAATAATTACAATCCTAATAGCCATTGGACTCGGTGTGTTGCTTCTAAATTCTAATCTTGGGCTAGAGAATCCCAGCTTTGCATCCCCAAAAATACCATCATTTTCATGTTCAAAGCCTCACAACTAGTGTGATTCTTGCAATCGGGTTCATTCACATTCTACCTGACACTTTTGAGAGCTTGATGAGTCCATGTCTTGGCCAAAAGCCGTGGGGCGATTTCCCCTTCACATGCCTCGTTGCCATTATATCACACTTCAACAAAGCCAAATGCATTGCAATTTTCCCTAATTATACACTCATAGAGTCATAGTGAATGGCAAAAAGCAATCTTATTTATATAAAGAAAATGATTGTTTACGCGGCATAAAAATAGAAAAAAAAAAAAATTAAGGGGAAGTCATCTAACCCAACACATTGGACGGGTAATCTTCAAGTCCTTATGAGATCCATAAGGTTTTGGATTTAAAACTCTTAACCAGCAACTCGGAGACCTCCAAAAGATTCATTGCATTATAAAAATTTTAAGAAGAAGAAGAAGAAGACATCTAAGGTCTTAAGAATTGTGTCTATCAAAAATCTCTAAGAGGGTAAGGGTGAGTTTGGTTCAGTTTTTTAAAATTGGGCTTTTTGAAAAAGTGGAGTTTTCAAAAAGTACAGTATGAAAAAGTGTTTTTTGAAAAAACTGAGTGCTTTTTGGGTTGGGAAAGCTGAAACAAATAGGCACTAAGTGCTTGTTTGGTTAGAGCTTCTTAGGCCAATTCTGGCAGTTTAAAAACGTGACTGTAGGGTGTTTGGTAAAATTTTGAAATCTTACTTTTTAGTCTTGCAAAAGTGAAAAAGTTCGTTTCGCATTTCATCCTTCGATTAGCAATTGCAAATTACCACTTTTTCATAAAGTTCAAATACAAAAAGTTGAACCAAATTCACCCTAAATGGATCCCATACCACCATACATTTGAAAATTTTGTGCACAAATCCACAATTAATAAAATAACCCCTTCACTTACTTTTTTTTCTTCCCAAAAAAAAAAAAAAACTTAATTAAGGTGATGTTTTTATTACTAAATTGTTAATACTTAATAGTTTCTTGTCTTATGATATATATAAATTTTTATTTATTTTATCTTTGTATTTTTTTGGCCAAATGATAAAGTTTTGTTTATTTTATTCAGCCAAAAAGGAGTTTTGAACATCAAACCCTCCTCCAAGAGCTTGTATATGATGGACCTGCGGATCCTACATTGTGTGGGATTTGCCTGTGTGTGAGAGACTGGCATATATGTCGGATACTAGATATAATTTTCACTCCTCCATGGCTTTAAGACAACTCAACAGAGTAGTCCACAGTAAAACGAATTTTTATTTTGTATACCGAGCATTCTTTTTCTTTTTTTTGATAAGTTGTATACCGACCATTATCCAAAAGGAATTGGGTAAAGGAAAAGTCAATCACAAAGGATTATTCTCATTTACTATTTTCACCCAGCTCTTATGGCCAAAATGGCCCTTTACCATCAATTTTTGAAATATTTGGCAAAAAAACACTGTTTCGGAAATAAACAGGAATCTACCACTTTTTCAAGTACTCGAGTTTGGTGAACTCGAGTACCCTATTTTATAGTTCCACCGTGGCTGCTGAGCTGGAAAATGGTGATTAAAAAAAAAATTAAGTGGTACTCGAGCTTGGAAAACTCGAGTACCATGAAACACAATACTCGAGTATACCAGGCTCGAGTACCTTTTATAAAAAAAAATACAGAAATTTTTTTTTTCTATAGTACTCGAGTTTACCAAACTCGAGTACTATGTAATTTTTTTTTTTTTTTTGTTTTTGTTTTTTCTTGCTTGAGGATAATTGACAAATAAACATAAGAGGTGTGAGTTGGCAAACCTACAAAACTAAGTATAGATACCACCGCAATAGAGTTCACCGTAGCAGAACCACCACGGTCAACCCTATATGAGAAGAGGTGTGAGTTGGAGGTGTATTGACGATGGCATGGGTTACGAGTTCCTAAGGCACGCTCAGCCGAGTTACCTAGAGATGAACTTGCCAACATACTTGCTCGTCTTGAACAAGAGAACAATCAAATGCAAAGGCGATTAGACCGTTTTCATGCAATCCAAAAGGTTAAGAAGCATCTAAAGGGGAAGGCGCAAGAGCGAGCCATCAAGTCTATTAATGAAGTTACTGCATTAGATGATGAAAGAGATATTTCAGACTTCTCAGATTCAATTAATGATGATTTCCAAAAATTTCTACCTACAAACATTAGACGCTGTTGTTAATGTCTACACGTTCTGTGCAATACAAAATGTTGTTGTTAATGTCTGACAACTGATGATTATGTACATTCAACTTTTGCAAATCTAAAGATTAACTGTTCATTAACTGTTGAGTTTACATGATCTTGTTCATTCAACGATTTAGAATTTTTCAACAAATTCGGATGATCAATACATTAGTACACAGTTTTCCAATTAATTTTCACGATTTTGTACATTTAACGAATTCAAACTTTTCAACAAATTTAGACTATCTGTACATCTAATTTACACAATTTTATATTGTACTTTCAAGATTTTATACAATTAACAAATTCAAATGATCTGTACATCTAAATTTTGATTTTTACAAATTTGAACGATCTGTATATCTAATGTACACAATTTTCTTTTGAATTTTCACGATTTTGTACTTTCAACGAAATCAAATTTCTCAACAAGTCCAGAATATTTGTACATCTAATGTACACAACTTTCCATTGAATTTTCACGATTTGGTACTTTCAACAATTTCGATTTTCCATTAAGATTTCACGATTTTGTACGTTCGACAATTTTGAAATTTTCGTCAAATCAGGATAATTAGTACATTAGTACATAGTTTTAAATTGAATTTTCACTATTTTGTACATTTGACGACTTCAAATTTGGAAACAAATTTGGATGATCTGTACATCTAATGTAATTAATTTTCCATTAAGTTTACTCAATTTGGTATGTTCTTCAATTTTTATTTGAATTTTCACGATTTTACACACTCAACAAATTCGAATTTTTCAACAAATTCATACTATCTGTACATCTAATGTACACAATCTTTCCCTTGAATTTTTCAACAAATTCGTACTAGATGTTTTATGAGAAAACAGCAAAAAAAAATTTAAACAGTGAACAGAGAATAATTTACGCAGAAAAGAGAGTGAACAATTTTTTAAATAATGCTGAACAGAAAATAATTTTTTGCGGAATACTAGAAATAGTTTATGCAGAAATTAGTGAACAGTATATCATGTCCTACTTGAGCCAAAATCTATCTTACAAACAGTTTTGAGTGTTATGGATCATAACATCAACATTCAGTACTTTCAACAGGCACAACTACTTTCAAACACAAAAAAAAAAAACACAGAGACAAGTTCAAAATCACACACATAAATGGACACTCAAAACATGCTCCTAGGTAAAAGTCATAATAGAAAATTGATTATTGAGCTACATTTTATTTTATTTTATTTTTCAGGCACAATTGCAGCCATTAAACCAACATAGATTCTGTTACAAACATTTTTTTTTCTAGACATATAGATTCTATTCTCTCTCAACCCCTAGACAGAGGGAAAGTATATAACAAATCTGATATTGAAAGGCTTTAAAGAAACAAAATATTTGGTCAAGAACCTGCTTCGAAGTTGTATGTGAAAACTGAAAACACAACCTACCACCTTTATTTGATCAGGTGGATGTAGTTTCTGTTTTATTTTTTATTTTTTTTTGGTTGATTGGAAATTTATGCTGCTTATGACAACTTATTTAAGTACAGCAACAATGCCGCTCAATTTTTTATTTTGGCAGTTCTTTGGTCTAGATTTCCCTCACTGTATTTCGTGGCATAGATTTTTGGATAAATCCAAAAATGTTTAACTTTTTAGATAAACTAAATAAGGAGTAATAATAATAATAATAATAAAATGTAATAAAGGAAAATTTTCAATACATTACGATTCATTGTATTCAAATCATCTCTAATTTCTACACATTTTGTCGCACTTGTTCTATACTTCTACATGGTAGACTGTAGGTGAAATAGAAAAAATAGTGAGTTTATTAGAAAGTGATAAACAACCAATCACAATCTATCATTGTTGGATAATTTGACAAAGTGTGTATCAAAATAGATTTTATCAATGCAGACAAACATATTCGATTATTGTGAAATTCGAACATGAAAAAACATACAGATTTGGATTTTCAATTATTGTGAAATTTAAACATGAAAAAGCATTCAGATTTGACGTATAAATTTAGAAAACACGATTTCACTAGGTGTTTTACGAGAAAACAGTGAACAATTTTTTTAAATCAAGAACAGAAAATAATTTACGTAAAAAAGAGAGTGAACAATTTTTTAAATAATGTTGAACAGAAAATAATTTTATGTAGAATGCGAGAAATAGTTTATGCAGAAAACAGTGAACAATTTTTATGAGAAAACAGTGAAGATGGTGTGTAGAGAGCAAATTTTATTAATGTAGAAACAGATTTTATTAATGCAAAAAAATAGATGATCTGTACATCTAATGTAATTAATTTTCCATTAAGTTTACTCAATTTGGTATGCTCTTCAATTTTCATTTGAATTTTCACGATTTTACACACTCAACGAATTCAAATTTTTCAACATATTTGTACTATCTATACCTCTAATGTACACAATTTTTCCTTGAGTTTTCACAGTTTTGTACATTCAATGAATTCAAATTTTTAAACAAATTCATACGATCTATACATCTAACGTACATACTTTTCCTTTGAATTTTCATTATTTTGTACTTTCAACGAAATCAAATTTCTCAACAAGTCTAGACTATCTGTACATCTTATGTACACATTCACGATTTGCTACGTTCATTGATTTTCCATTGATTTTTCTCAAATTTCTACATTCAACTAATTCGAATTTTTCGAGGCATTTACCATTAGGTGATTTATACGAATCATTCATTTTTCTTTCATGGAGTTTGTCCATTATTCATATGGTTACAAATTTAGAAAAACACAAAAACCATTTAAGTGCAATAACTGCGCCAATGCTAGAAATAGTTAATGCAAAAAACAGTGAACAATTTTTATGACAAAACAGTGAACAGTTTTAATTAATGCAAAAAACAGATTTTATGAATGCAATAACAAATTTGAATATACAGTAAATATGATGTGCAGAGAGAAAATTTCATAAATGTAGAAACATATTTTATCAATACAAAAAAATATATTCGATTATTGTGAAATTCAAACATGAAAAAGCATTTAGATTTGGCGTTTAAATTTAGAAAACACAATTTCACTAGGTATTTTATGAGAAAACAGTGAACAATTTTTTAAATAGTGAACAGAAAATAATTTATGCAAAAAAGAGAGCGAACAATTTCTTAAATAATGCTGAACAGAAAATAATTTTATGTAAAATCATAGAAATAGTTTATACAGAAAATAGTTAACAATTTTTATGAGAAAACAATGAACAATTTTAATCAATGTAGAAATTAAATTCATATTTCGAAATTAAAATCTCTATATCTTACAATGCTTCTATTTAAATAAATAAAAAGATAGAAAAGCCACTTATTTTTATCCTTATGTTTATTTGTCAATTATCCTCAAGCAAAAAAAAAAAAAAAAAAAAAAAAAAAAAAATTTACATAGTACTCAAGTTTGGTAAACTCGAGTACTGTAGAAAAAAAAATTTTTTGTATTTTTTTTTTATAAAAGATACTCGAGCCTGGTATACTTGAGTATTGTGTTGCATGGTACTCGAGTTTTCCAAGCTCGAGTATCACTTAATTTTTTTTAATCACCAATTTTCAGCTCAGCAGCCACGGTGGAACTATAAAATAGGGTACTTGAGTTCACCAAACTCGAGTACTTAAAAAAGTGGTAGATTCCTGTTTATTTTCGAAACAGTGTTTTTTTGCCAAATATTTCAAAAATTGATGGTAAAGGGCCATTTTGGCCCAGCTCTTATTCCCCAAACAGTTGCGGTATTTGCCATTGGATATCTTCTGACATATCCGGTTAAAGATTTTTTTTTTTTTGGGGTTAAATATCCGGTTAAAGATTTGTACATTATAAAATTGGCCAAATTAAAAGATCCAAATGAGCGTATTATCCCAATCTAGGGAGAGGTAATCTAGTGATTCATTATCCACGTGTAAGTCGGGAGTTGTGAGTTCAAACCAGAATTATGTTAGGGAGTAAAAACTAAAAAATACTATCTTGGGTTGAACTGGAAAATTCAGGATACATGAACTGAAAATTCAAACCTTATCCCCAACTTGGCCTACCCTTCACTTTTTTTTCCCTTACGTAAAAATAAAAAAAGCTATCCATCAAAATAATCAAATACTGCTCTTTGTCTCTTTCTTTGTCTCACTTAGTTGTCGGATTTGTGTCACCACAGAACCTGGTTTTCACTTTCTCTCATCACGACCACTAAAAACCCATAAAAACCAAACGCACACAAAAAAAAACTCTAACTCACTCACTCACTGTGTCTTGATAGAGCTTTCTTCTCTGTCTCTGTATTATCAAAATTAATTTTATGTATGGCTTCCATATCATCATCTCACAACCTTTCCTTCCCAAACACCAAAATCCCTTCCCACCCTTATCTCAAAAGACCAAACTACCCTTCCTCCTCTTCCCCACCTTTCCTTTCTCGGCTTTCCGACTCTGCCCTCTGCCGCTGCCACCACGACTCCACATCTTCATCTTCATCCGATAACTGGCGGTGGGACTCGCTCCTCAAGAGCGCAATCAAGAGCTTCGATTCTTTCTTCAATCCTCGCCCGAACGATCTTCTCAGAGACGTCGGAATTGCCGCCGCCGCCGCCGCCGACGACGACGAAGAGAAACGACGCGAAGAAGAAGAAGACTGGAATTGGGATCGCTGGCGAAAGTATTTCGACGAAATCGACTCTCAAGAGCGACTCGTCTCTATCTTGAAGGTACAGTGGTTTTTCATTTTTGGTTTCTTTACGTTTTCTATTTTTTTTTTTTAAATTTTAATTCTGTTTTTCCATATAATTTGACAATTAAGTGCGCATTATTTTTAACTATTTCATGAAATATTAGCTCTAAATATGTTAGAATGTATTCTGATAAAACTGTTCTGGCCGGTGGGGTCGTGTAGAAAGTATTATTGATACACCGTTTTGGTGAGTGGGGTCGTGTATCTGTGGTTTATTCCCTAAGGCGGGGAGAAAGGGCCCTACCTTGGTGAGGTTCCATTTTATTAAAAAAAAAAAAAAGGGAGAAGCAGGGGTGGGTCCAAAGGTGACTAGAGAATGTTGGGATTTTATTGTTTTGATGGTTATGGACGGTTAGAAAATGGACTTTAGGATTAATATGAAAACGAAATCAAAGTCGTAATGAAGGTTTTGGAACGAAAGGGATCAAAATGAAAACAACTCCAAACTTTAAGGTCTCAAAATTTACTTTAGTCTTGGCTAGTTGACTAGGGAAGTGTAGTAGGGTCAGCAATGTGACAATATGGAGCAGGATTCCCCATTGCCTCAGGTGGATTATTTGCCGGGAGAGGAATGCTTGGATTGTTGAAGGGTGAATGATAGGTGCACAATTGAAGATTTTATTCTTCAATACTCTATTTGAGTGGATAAATGCTTTGGGTGTCTTCATTTTCTACTTTATCTGGTTTACTTGATTGTTGTACTTTTCATGCTTAATTTTGTGTTCTTATTGTATATCTAGTTGATTAATAAATTTTCTTACTTATCAAAAAGAAGAAGTGTATTTTAGTCTTTCTTTTACCCCTACTAACTAGGTTTTTGTGTGAACAGTCACAGTTAGGTCGTGCTGTTTTTACAGAGGATTATGAAGATGCTGCGAGGCTCAAAGTGGCCATTGCAGCTGCAGCTACTAATGACACCGTTGGCAGAGTCATTGCTCATCTCAATGTATGAAAAACATCATTAGAAAGCATTTTTTGGCTTGTCTTTCTTCCTTTTAACTTTTGTGTGTGTGTGTGTGTGTGTGTGTGTGTCATTGTCTTTGTTTCAGAAAGCTGTAGTGGAAGAGCGATTCCAAGATGCGGCATATATAAGGGATAATGCTGGTGCTGGATTGGTGAGTTACTTTAATTAAAAATTGGAATCATACTGTGCATATTTGTCATTGTTGCAATTTTTTTTTTTTGGGTGCAAGTGTAAAAGGTAGATTGATAAGTGATTCTAGTGCTGGTTCAATGTGCAATGAATGAAAAAAGGAAAAAAAAATTTCTTTATATTATTTTTACGAATAAATGGTTTATGGATTCAATAAATGGAAAACATTTTGAATTCCTAATAGAAAAATATGCTTTACAAGTGAACATAAGAGATTTTTCCCAACAATTGTCTCTAGAAGCAGATGCCAAGAGTTTGTCTCAAGTAGAAGTGAGTGTCAAAATTTTATATATAAATTGATTATAATTTGGAAAAGAGAGATGCAAGGTGGAATCATGGGTGGCTCTTAACTTTTTCACATTGAATCCAAAACATTTTAGGTTGCAATGGAGGAAGGAGGTAATGTTTTCACTCTAAGGATCAATGAGAGGGAAACATTTTCTATGTTTTGTATTCATGGGATGAGATAGTGCAAGGTAGCTCTTGGCCATGTTGGTTGAGCTCATTCATGCAGACTTGTCCAAGGACTTCATAAAAGTCTTCATGGCGCCGTGATGCACCATCATGTTTGGACAAAATTAGACTCTAACCAAGTACGGAGGTAGTGCTCAAAAGGGGATGGTCATCATCCTGGAAGGCTATTTAGGAAGTGGTTGGAGAGGTTTCAGCATGGTGGTGAGGAAATTACTAGAATTTAGAGAATTCATACTCTTTTTTTGTCCAACCAATGACTATGACAGCTAGAAACAAAGTTTACAAGGGTCAACATATTACTCAACAAACAACACAAGCTAATATGGCAATGCCTACGGAGGGGAAGATGCATGACTAAACTTCAAACAGATTTCAGAGTTGAGGAAAGAAGTATCAAGGACAGTCTTGGAGTGACAACGAATACCAGAAAATTTGATTGTCAGTAGAAGGAAAGCGGTAGTAATTGTAATTTGTAAATCTGAAAGATAATTTTTGGGCAAGACTCCGTTTAAGCATTATTCAGTGTGAGCTTATGGAAAAATATATTCCAAGGTTGGGTTAATTTTGAAAGTTAGATACATTTTGAGGCAGGGGGCAGATACTAGGATTTGTTTTCAGTATGATTGTTGGCGTGGGGATGATAACCTAGAGCCCTGTAAAATTGCGAGAAACATAGAGGCAATGATGGCTGATATTTGGATGTGTCAAATGCATACTTAATGGAGCCCTTCTATTTGGACAGTTCAAGATGGGGGGCTAGAGTCCATGGATTCTTTCTTGGAGGATCTGTATGCTGGTCAGGTGCACCAGGGTCTGGAGTATAGGATAATATGAGGATTGGAGACCTATTTTGTGTGTTAGAGCTTCACCTTGTGTTGGATTCTTTGTATGGACAGCAGCAAAGGGAAAATTTTTAACAACAGATAATTGGAGAAAGTGGGGGTATTTGTGCTTATTCGGAATGTGTTGTTTCAAAAAATGGTGCCAGATTTATCGACTTGTTGGAAAGGTTTATTTGGGAAAAAGGCAGAGTCAGAAATTTTGGGGGCTATCCTTTGTGTTTGATGTAGACTATATGGAGAGAAAGGAATATGCATAGTTTCAAAGGCAAAGAATGTTCGGTAATCCAGTTGAAGTCTCAGTTCCTTGGAACAATAATGAGCTCGAAACAAGTTGACTGGCCATGATTTTCTGTAGATCTCGTAGCTTTTATGGACAAGTACTTTAGATGATTTTCCTTGCCACTCATCTCAATTACAGTGTCCTGATGTATAATACCCGTTTACTTGGGCTATACTTCTCTATTTCTATTTTATCAATGAGATCCTTTTACTTAGAAAAACAAACCAGTTTGTAGATGAGTCCTCTTCTTTTTAAGGAAATTGCATGAGCAGCTAATTAATTATGTCCATATTATTTGTTTCCTGGTCTTATGTAGTTTGTTTTTTGATTCCATTTTCCAGGTGGGATGGTGGGCTGGCATTTCAAAAGATATTAATGATCCTCTTGGTTTAATTATTCGGATAACACCAGAGCATGGAAGATATGTGGCAAGAAGTTATAGTCCTCGGTGAGGTCTTCTTGATTAATGAAAAGTTTCATTTGGATATCATGTTCTTCGTGAAACTACACTTCTTAACAATCAACATCAAGCTTTAGTCAGACTCTTAAGTCTTAACCAAGACTGGAGCTTTGATATTGGAGTTGTTTTCTGTTGGAATTAAAAATGCATTTGTGCCTTTTGTTTGTTGGGGTTTCCTTGTTTATTGCTTTCCATTGTTTTAATTATTCTTTGTCGAAAATGGGTTTGTTTAGGGATAGTTGTTCATGAGTTGATGGGTTTTCCTTGTTAATGTTTGAATATATCTGGGGTACAGGAATGCTCCCATAGATCCCTAATAGTTAGATTGCAGTCGGAAATCTGTGTTCAAATTTTCTGTGAGTTGAATTGTATTGCCCTTGAAAATGAAGAAATGCTGTTACAGTCTTAAACGTTTGTACAAGAGAGAAAAATTGAGGGTAGTTTAAAAAAAAAAAAAAGGCGTGATTCAAACATTAAAATTTCAATAATTTTTATATTCTTAATTTTTTATTGCATATACAGTCTGGTCAGAACAGAAGATTGAACTGTTCCACCCATGGCTGATAACCTTTTTGGGGTTGAGAGCAGTCAGTTTTAGAAAATCTTGCTTGTAAGACTTTTGTGACTGAAAAAATAGAAGCAGAACATGTAAATTACAAAAAATTCAATTAGAGCTGATAATATTGAGGAAAAAGCAGATTTTAACAGCTTTACCTGTTGTCAATTAAAAGAGCCTAGGGGGAGGGGTGGGAATGTTTAAAAAAGCAGCTCCTACATGTAGGGGTGAATGCGGTTTGGTGCAGCCGGTGTGGGGGAAGGTTTTTGGGTGGTTCGGAAAATGTGAACCGCCGCCGTGCCACTGGATTGAAATTCCGGCTACATCGGTGGTGGTTATTGTTGGTACAGTGGTCAGTTGCTTCGATCACTATGTACAAGAGAGAGAGGGAGAGACGGAAGAGAGATACCAGAGGTTTAGATCTGGACTTGAGAGGCTTACTTCCGTCTGCAGCCCTGGTCGTCATCAGAATCTCTCTGTAGTGGTCGGCACAGTGCGAAACTGATGTGGTGGGTTGGAGGCGGATTGGGTCTGTTCACCCCTACCTATGTTCATGTCTAGCCCTGATTAGGCAAATTAGGGATTTCTGGTTTTTTCTCTTGGAATGTCAATAAGCCGCAAGCCCTTGGCTACAGCTGTTTCATTGGTCTTCTAGCCAAAATTCACTGGGTTTAGTATGAATATTTATTTTAACTGCTGTATGCTATCCTATCTGGAAGATATCTTATCAGGAAGGTTTAGTTATGTATTTAGTCAACACTGTTTTGGTTATCTTGGGTACCTTTTCATATTTGCTTATAATTTAAAGCACTTTTGGTACATTGATTAAAATTTTTTCAATCAGATCCTGCTACATGGTGTGCTGCTTTTGCTGATTGTTCAATCTTGTTTCTCTTTTCCCCCCCTTTCCAGGCAACTTGCTACGGCTACAGCTGGTGTTCCATTGTTTGAAGTATTCCTTAGAGTAAATAAGAGAGGTGAATACAAAGAGCAGGTTTGTTTTCTCTAGCCACTTGAGGTTGTTGTATACTTTGCTGATTGAATCATCTTTTCTACTTGCAAAGAATTTGATGTAGATCCCTTTATGGGTGCTTTTGAATTTGTACTGCTTACTGAGTTCTCTGTAAAATACTCACTAAAGACCTTTTTGTGACTATCCCATGTGCCTGGAAGTTGTGAGAGAGAGAGAGAGAGAGAGAGAGAGAGAGAGAGAGAGAGTTGTAGGTGAATGGATTTGAGGGGTCATTCCATTAGCCTTTGAGTCAAATGGAATTCACACCCCAATAATTATGGGGTGGTAGGTGAGGCTTTTGGTTCAAGTCTTTTGATGTGAGTCACCAATTTAAAAAAAGAGAGAAAGGAACTGAGATTTCATTTTGGTTTGGTCTTAGAGCATTCACATCAACCTCTGCACAATTTTAGCTAAACTAGTCCCAAAAACTCAACTTTTACTATTTTAACAAACATACACCTACATCAGTCTCAATATTTATTTCTTTACTCTAACAAAATATTATTTATTCATTCTTCCCCATCCCATTTCACAGCCACATCTGAGACCACTGCACACACACCACCAAGCATCCCTGCCTTAGAAAACCCAGGCCATTGAATACAGAATTCTTTTTTTTTTTTGATAAGTAAGAATGTTATATATACGAAAGGCTACTCTATGCATGAAGATCATAGAGCAAACCTAGAAAATACAAAGAGGAGAAAACAAAGAAAAAGCATAAAAAGAAAACCAATGAACAGATTAATTACAAAGAGAAAGAGAGCTAAGGAAAGAAGGGAGAGAATCACTAGTCGTGAGTCCCCATGCCCGAGACCAATCAAAAAGAGTCCCACTAAAAGAAGCAAGCATCTGATCACTGGAACTATCCAAATCCTCAAAAGTCCGCCGATTCCGTTCCTTCCAAATACACCAAAGGATGCACAACGGAACTAAATTCCAAATCTGAGACGAGTACTTCCCCAACCAATTCCACCAGCCAAAAAGCAAATCTGGTATAGATCTAGGAACAACCCAAGATAGGCCAAAAGTTATAAAGACAAAACTCCATAACCGATAAGCCATCTCACAATGAAGAAGTAAGTGGTCTACCGTCTCTCCACAATGACGGCACATAATACACCAATCCACAAAAACCAATTTCCTCAATCTCATATTATCACCCGTTAGGATCTTATTCCAAGCTACACACCAAACAAAAAAGGAAACTCGCCTAGGGGCCTTTGCTTTCCATATAACTTTCCAAGGAAAGACAATTGAGGGAGAACCCCTTAATTTGTTATAATATGATCGGATATCAAAATCTCCATTAGGCTTCAACTTCCATCTCATCCGATCTCCCACATCCATTGGAGGAATCTTAGCTCCCAATATGCGAAGAAAATGCAGCCCTTCATCCATCTCCCAATCATTAAATTCTCGAATAAAGCGAACATTCCAAATTCTTCTATCCTCCGCCCCCTGCCTTGACAAAGAAGCTTCTACAGATGCCTCCTTATCGATGGCAATACCATACAGCCTTGGGAAAGCCAATTGAAAAGGTTGATCCCCATACCACCCATCCTGCCAAAACCTCACTCTATTCCCCAACCCAACAACAAACTGACAATTTTTGCTAAAATCTTCCCAACCCATGCGAATACCTCTCCACAAACCACACCCATGAACTCCCCTACCTAATTTTGAGGTCCATCCCCCCCATTCTTCCCCATATTTTGAAACTATCACCCTCCTCCATAACCTATCCTCTTCCTTCCCAAACCGCCACAACCATTTCCCCAATAAAGCCTTATTAAAAGTAGTAAGTTTCCTTATCCCCAAACCACCATTAGCTATAGGCGCACAAACTTTATCCCATCCTACCAGATGAGTCTTGCTATCACCCCATAGAAAGTCTCTTTGCAACTTTTCAATTTTATTAGCCACATGAGTAGGAATTGTGAATAACGATAGAAAATAGGTAGGAAGACTAGATAGCGTACTCTTGAGTAGCATCAATCGACCCCCCTTAGACAAATACAGCTTCTTCCACCCAGCTAATTTCCGCCCAAATTTTTCTAAAATAGGATTCCAAATTGAAGGGGAATTATGTGAAGCCCCCAACGGCATGCCTAGATAAGACATAGGCAACTCTCTAACTCTACAGCCCAAAATTTCAGCCAGGGCATGCACATCTTCAACCTCCCCTATTGGAACCATTTCACTCTTATGCACATTAACTTTCAAACCTGTTACCGCCTGAAAACAAAGTAACAACAACCGAATATGAAGAATTTGCTCCACATCCGCATCACAAAATAGGATAGTATCGTCTGCAAACAGTAGATGTGTAACACATTCCCCACCACCCCTCCTACCTTCAACTTTAAAACCATGGATCAAGCCAGCTTCCTCCATTCTTCTCAACATCCTACTCAACACCTCCATCATTATCAAAAACAGCATAGGAGATAGTGGGTCCCCTTGTCTTAAACCTCTCGAACTACTAAAAAAACCAGCTGGAGATCCATTAATCAAAACAGAGAACTGAACAGTGGATATACAAGTACGGATCCACTTACACCACTTCACTCCAAAGCCCATCCTATGTAACAAATTTAGCAAAGCCTCCCAATTCACATGATCATAGGCTTTCTCAATATCAAGTTTACAAATGACTCCAGGAACCTTACTCTTCCCTCGGCTATCCACACATTCATTCGCAATAAGAATCGAGTCAAGAATTTGTCTCCCACCCACAAAGCTATTCTGAGTCTCAGAGATCAACTTATCTAAAACCACTCTCAATCGATTTGCCAAAACCTTAGCCAAGATTTTATACACACTCCCCACCAAGCTAATAGGTCGGAAATCTCTAATATTGGAGGCACCATTCTTTTTCGGAATTAATGCAATGAAGGTAGCATTAAGGGATTTTTCAAACTTACAATGTTGAAAAAACTCTTCAAAGACCGCTAAGACGTCTTTCTCCACTACTCTCCAACAATGATGATAAAATGCCATAGTAAACCCATCCGGGCCTGGAGCTTTGTCCCCTTCCAAGTCACTTACAACTTGAAGTATCTCCTCTCTCTCAAACTTCCTTTCAAGCCAAACCCTCTCCATATCCCCAATATGATCAAATTCCAGACCCTCCACAAAAGGCCTCCACCCCTCAGACTCCTTGTACAAATTTTTATAAAATTGTACTACCTCATCAGTTACCTCGGATTCCTCCTCAAAAACCACCCCATCCACCTCCAAGGTCCTTAGATGATTAAACCTTCTATGGGAGTTAGCCATTTTGTGAAAGAACTTGGTGTTATTATCCCCTTCCTTGATACATAACATCCTAGATTTTTGTCTCCAAGAAATTTCTTCCAAGGAAAGAAGATGCTCCACCTGGGACCTCAAAGCTGCCCTATGACCTTTCTCCCCATCAGTGAGACCAAAGTCCCCTTCCTTAGCGTCTAATTTTTTCAACTCCTCCAATAATTGTTTCTTTTGACGCTCTACATTACCAAACTCTCGGCGATTCCATTGCACAATGTCCTCTTTCAGAGCCTTCAATTTTTTTGCAAGCACGAAACTAGGTGTACCTACAAAAGAGTGCCGATTCCACCAAGATTGAACTCTATCCACAAATCCCTCCGTCTTCAACCACATATTTTCAAATCTGAACGGACTTTTCCCCCTTGCCATTCCCCCTGCCTCCAAAAGAATTGGACTGTGATTTGAGATAGGACGGGGTAAAATCCTTTGAATAACATCGGGGAAATGGTCCTCCCAATCTGGAGTGACCAAAGCTCTATCAATCCTAGACATTGCTGGTTGTTCAGTCCCACTTGACCATGTATAGCTACCTCCTTCCAAAGGCAAATCAACCAAGTTAAGATCCTCAATAAACTCAGAAAAATTTTCCATAGCCAGGGTCAAACGTGTCTCACCCCTACGCTCACTAGGAAAACGAACAATATTAAAATCTCCAAAACAACACCACGGTATCCTCCAATACTGCTGAATACCCACCAACTCATCCCACATGTGACCCCTCTTGATATTCTCATTTGGGCCATAAACCCCTGAACATGCCCATATAAAACCGTCCCCCACCCCTTGCCACTTTACCGAAACTGAGAAAGTACCAACCATAACCTCCACCTTATCCAAAACCCTTTTATCCCACATAAGCAAAATACCACCAGCAGTCCGATCAGCCTCCAAAACAGCCCAATCCACATATGGACAGCCCCATAAGCTACAAACCAGCTGTCTATTCATACTAGCAATTTTCGTCTCTTGTAAACAAACAACATCACACTTCCACTCCCGCAACAAATTCTTCACCACAAGTCGTTTCCGAGGATCATTTAAACCCCTAACATTCCACGAAATCATTTTTATCTTCATAAACACAAAGATATCCCCCAACTACTAACACCAGCACAAAACCACCCTCTATCGCTTGTCATAATTCACCGAACAGATCAAGTTTTGCAACTCTCTACGTCCCTTCTTTTTGGACTTAGCCACTTTTTTGCTACTCGATTCTTTCCTGTGTAACACATTGGCTGCCTCCATCACAGTTTCTAGCCTCTGTAAGAGAGCAATGCACAACTTCTCATGTCGAGTCGATGATAACCCAACCAGTTTACTGAACCCCGGAATTCTGTGTTTCACCCACCCAGAGATATCTAACTTAGGCTCAATGCTCAATACCTCAGTGGCCTCCTCCAACTCCGCTGAAATAGTTGACAAACTCGGAACAATAGACTGCAAAGGTAAATAGTCCGACATTTCTGCTTCACCAAAACCCACAGAAAAATCAGCTACATCCTCCACAATCATGACCTCCCTAGAAAGGCTTAACAGATCCTTACTAGAGGAGGAATTTGCCTCCTCACCCGACAACCCAAGACCCAGCGATCTAGCTCGCAAAAATTCCAGAAAAAGATCGGGAAAAGAGGGCCCGAGCAGTCGCGGCACAAATTCAAGAGTAACCGACCACTTACCTTCAAAAATCAAACCACCCGACAGCCTATTGGAGCCCAAAATACTGTTCCGGTCAGGGCTGAGTCTGAAAACCATAAGCTGAATATTTTCAGTGCAACCCGACACTCCTTCCGGCGAAACACTCCACAACTGAGCAAAAAAATCTCCATCTGCATCGGACTGCCTCTCCGTCGCCGGCGAAACCACATGCAGCTGAGAGTTCAAAAAGCTCCCTTCACTCCTTGACAACTCAATCGGCATCACTACACCAGATGGAGAGACCGTGGGATTCTCTTCCAGCCCATCGGGATTAAGTGTAGAGGGGATTGGGTCTAAGAAAGTGTTGGAACATTCCCCAGCCTCTAAGTGATATGGGCTTGCATTCATCGGGCTTGAATTAGAAACACAGTGGGCTTCCAAATGTCTTGGGCCCAAACCAATACCCACCTCCTCCTTTTGTTCAATAGGAGCCCGTATCACCCATTTAAAAGAAGATTTTCCACCCTTAGAGTTATCCCAAGAGACCCGCCGTTTCCCATTCTCAGCCACCTCCACAATTAATCCCCTCCCAAACCAACGTGAATCCCTCAAATCACGCCCCTTCCTATTTTCAGCTTTATTTGAATTCAAACTGAAACTTAATGGAAATCTTGTTTTATTACGCACCGGTAATTTCTCACCTAAATTAATACCCAAATTAATGCTCCTCTCTCTCCCTTCGCCTCCCCTCACGGCTGTTGTACCAGGCTGACCCACCGGAGCATCCACAATCTGATTTCGAAATTGTTTCAGAGGCACTGCCGTCGTTTCATTTGTCCTGTTCTGCTGATTCTCCCCCATCGCCCCTTCCATAATATTCTGTCCTACATCCTTGGTTTTATGGATCGGTTGAATGCCACCTTTAGCCTGCACTTGACCCTTCACTGTCTGGACAAAAGACTGAGATGGATGAACCGTGGAATTATTCTTTTGTTTCTGAGGGATAAAGTTTGCATGGCCTGAATGACCAAGAGCATATTGATTGGGTTCTAACATCTTCCTCAATTCTAGTCCAAACACCTTCCAACCATGTTTTTCTTTCCCTTCAGGGATTATGACAGACCTCCGGAGCCCACCAACTTTGAGTTCAGACACTAGCAAGAACTGACCAAAAGAGTTTGATCCTCGTTGCAAGGTGTAGGCAGAATCACCTTCCCTAAGCGTGAAAAATTGTTTAGGATTTACCCCAATCACCGTGTGTTCTATATTTTTCATCAACCATAATGCCACGCTTTTGCCCATAAACACTGATTTCATGAAGTATTTGCCCCGTTCAAAGATTCTTAACGCAAAGAAATTCCCTCCTTCCTCCACCACCAACTGAAAAAGCTTTGATTCAATGAAAAAACTACGTATCCCTCCCATACTAATGAAAAGAAAAGATATCTGACTAATCTGAGGTAGCCCTAAAATATCCTTAACATACCTAGGTGGTTTGTTGCAAATTGTAGTTCGATGTTATCTTTGGAAAGCATCAAAAGAAATTTCACAAAAGTTTCTCAGACCCAAAACTAAGGTGCTTTGGGGTATGATCCCCAATTGTCTTATATGGGTCATATGGAGGGATGGGAATACACATATTTTGAAAAGAGGATGAAAGGTCGATTCATGAGTTGAAGCTCTTTTTCTTTCAGAATTCAACGTCAAGCTCATCCACCAAATCAACAAAATCGGTAAACCCATCCACCAAATCAACAAATTCAGTAAATCTTCACAACAAAATCAGTAAATCACAATGAACCCATCCACCAACAAAATCAGTAAACCTAGACCATTGCCCATCCACCACCATTGATGAATAGAGTTCTCAAACCCAGGTCGCCATAGATCTATGCATGAGAGAGAGAACCGCAAAAATCAACCCAAAAAACGCCACAACAAGCAACCCAAATCAACCACAACCCAGCCGCTGACCCGAATCTGTAAACGGAACCATCTATGAATTGCACAGGATGGAGATTTGTTCAAGGAGGAGCTTGATTGGCCATGGAGGTTTGATTTGAAGGAGAGAGCTTCATCTGTTTGAGGGGAGAGTGTCACTGTGTCAGTGAGGAAGAGAGAGATGAATTTAAAATTGGGTGAAATTTAGTTTGTTGATGAACAGGGCTCAACAAATGTATTGAAACATTGTTCATTTGTTAGCTATTTGGGCCTAAATATTGAGGCCGATGCATGTGGCTTCAGGGACTTTCACAACTTTTTTTTTTGGCTAAGGTTTTTTTTATACTTTTATCTACACTGCTGTGAATGCTCTTAGAGTGGAAATAAAGCTGTATTTGATGGATATGTATGATAACAGATAACATGAACACTACAAGCTTTAGCATATGTCATGCATGAGAAAAATTCTGCTATTTCTGGTATAATAATTGATTCAGCAAGGAATGTAAATTTTCTTGCCAATGAGCTCAAGTTCAATTGGCACCTCCTCCCCTTATAAGTTATAGGTGGAGGATGACATTGTGGGTTTATGATCTATTGGGTGTGTGTGTACCTTAACCAAAAAAAAAAAAAAAAAGGAATGGAAATTTGCATGAGGTGGTGAATTGCAAAGTACTTAAGTGATTCACAATTTATAAATCATTTAGTAGTATGAACATGCATATTTGGAGTTATATTGTTATTTGTTGTTGGAAACAGCTTTGTTGCTGAAGTATTTGGTGAGTCTCACAGGCTTGTCATTCATCACTGGTAACCAATGTTTCATTTCCAAGCATGAATTTTCGCACCTAGATTCATTGTTGTTTATGATGGAGAGTTGTTTCTTTAATGCTCTAGAAAGTACTGCATTTCCTAACCTAGATTTTAATTGAAGGAGCCTCCTTTAGTGGTTTTGGCACAAGTCAATGGATGTCCTTGTTAAATGTAGTCGAGAAGCTTACTTTGTGGTTTTCTTTTTATGATAGGTATTACATTTTATCTTTTTATTCTCTTTCTCGTGCTTTAAACATTTACACCCTTTCTTGTTTCGATAAAAAAATTTTCCTAGAAAATGTCATCAATGGCAAATATTTTGAGGGAACATGGTGTTTTTTTTTTTGGGTTTGGTCCAGACCTTGAAAATAATTTTGTAGTGTTTGGTTGCACCAAAAACCTCTCTCTCTCTCTCTCTCTCTCTCTCTCTCTCTATATATATATATATATATATATATTTGTTAAAACCAACAAAACATACAAAATTCAGTAGGCAGTGGTGGTTGTGGAATGTGGTGGCAGCATGGAGGATCTAGGGGAGGGAGAGGTGGTGAAGGTGGCATAGAGGGTTATTGTTTTTTGGGTTGGGGGAGGAATTTTTGAGGGGGGGGGTGATTGGTTGAGGGAGTTGGGGAGTTGGGAAGGGCCACAAGCTTGATCTAGAAATTGATTTACACCTTTTGCATTAAATTGTTCTTTTCCTCTTTGGTATAGTTTTCTATTGACCATGGTTTTTTTTACTAGTAATTTTGGTTGTACAAATACCCTAAAATGAAAAAAACTATATCCAAGTGTTTTACGTTGAAAACTCAGCCTTAATAAAGTGACGTTTTCAAAAAGTGAAAAACAACTAAGGTGTCGCGTTATATTGGTGCTCTTTTCTCAGGCAATCTTGGATTTGTTTCATCCTTAAAATTTTTATCCTTATGGAGTTTATCATCTCTCACATGTTTCATATTTTCACAATTTCAATTGATAAATGGCACACATTAGGGTGCTTGTTTCTTTGAGGATTTCTATTATGCATCTATAATTTGAGATTTTGCAATATTGGATATACTTGCATCCTTATATACTTATAGGCATGCATGAGTTTGCCCACTGTTTCACTTGTGATGTTTTGGATTCTATGTTTATTGTGTGCCATATCATCATGTTTTGTATGTTATCTTTGCACATCATGTCATTTTCAGGCTGTGTTCTTAAATCGGAGAGGAGTTTTTCAAGATTCTCCAACAGTTCGCTCTAAAGCATTGGATGCCACTGGAAATTTGAATCCGTTAGACTCAACTGAAGACAAAAGTGATCTAATTGTTGTGAATACTGAAGATCCTGAAGATGGTGATGATAGGGATGATAGTTCTGATCTAGCTGAAGGTCTGTCTGGTTTCCAGAACATCTTGAGAGATATGATTCCTGGTGTGAAGGTCAAGGTTTTAAAAGTGACAGCACCAGGGAAGGTAGACAGGGATTTAATATCCAAGGTTATTGAGCAAATAATTGAGGAGAAGATGAAGAGAAGGACAATGAGATAGAAAGTGTAGAAGCAAAAGATGAAGTTAATGGGAAAGTGACCAAGAGAGTGATGGAGTTAATGAGGAAAGTGACCAACAAAGTGATGAAAGTGAAATGGATGATGATCCTGAAATTATTGAAAGTGAAGACCGAAATGAAATTGCGATTAAATTTGTTGTTGGCGGTCTTGCTCAGAAACTTTCCAACAGTGGGCCTACTAAAGATTTACTTCGTGTACCTGCTAAGCTAGAGAAGATGGGGCATTTGTCATTTTGCTTTTCTATAGAGAAAAATATCACTCAGCATGATTCTGGATGGCAAGANTCAGAAGCATGATCCATCCACTCCTTAAACTCACGCAACCAAAGAACAGAGCGCTCTTTCTTCATGATTTCAACTCTATTCATCAAATCAACTATTTCAGCTTCATCTTCAGAGATGACAGTATCTGCCCTGCTTTGAATGTCAATGTCACATGATACAGACTCTTGGTCAGAAAATACACCTGTGCTCTCTTCTTCGCTCCCAATAGAAGCAAGACGAGATACCTTTCTCTGTAAAAAATAACACCACATTAAAACTAGTAAAGAGAAAACATAAGTAACTTAGTAACACAGAGTGCCAACAATAGCCATCATCATAATAATATTATTTAGGAAAAAGAAAGGGAAACATGCTAATTGCTAACAATTAAGGTCTAGGGAAAATGCACTTTAAATCATGAACTACCGTGTGGCAGGAGAATATGGCCAAGCATCACACTAAATTTTTTAACTAGGGTAAAAAGTAATCACCCAAATCTCATTGGGTCTTGCATGTAATTGATTTACATAGCTCCATATTAACTTTTTTATTATTATTTTATATAGGTATAGCTTCATATTAACTTCAAAACCACATACCCTTTTTGGGTTAATACTCCCCTCTTCTTTAGCATCAACTTTTGCAGGAGAATAAAATCCAAAGCTGGCAGGTCGCTTTTGCCTGCTGGCAACAATAATTTGCCGTTTCCAGAACTCTCTGGTGCTAATATTCTTGTCATCTAACTTCAACTAAACAGCATCCGACAGAAGAGGGAAAGAAACTGTAAGTTTAGCTGGGGCGTAAAATTGCAAGCCAAAAAAAAAAAAAAAACTTATTATGTAGTAGTCCCAACAAACATAATTAATCATAACTACATAACATAAAGTCCCAAAGAGTAAATATATATTAAATCACTTACTTTTTCTGGATACATGAAAAAGCTGAATACTTGTGCTCTATACCATCGGGCACAGCACAATGGATTTCCTTCCAACCATAAGCTTCGTAGAGATGGAAGGTCTGTTAGGAACTCTATGTCTGAAAAACTAGAAATTATATTGTAGGAAACATCAAGTCCTTCAAGTGACTTCAAATTCTCAATCCCATGCAATGAAGTTAGAGCATTGTTCCTCAAAACAAGTTTAACAATATGACATGATACCTGCATAGCCCAACAACATCAGAGTATGCATTCAAAGCTAATTACTAAATTAAAAATTTATAGCGAATTAAAATCTATTTGGCACTCAGTCTTTAAAGCATGCTGCTCAACATTCAATTTATATCAGCACTTTTTCCAAGCCAAAAATAAATATGTTTTTGTATAAATTTAGAATTTCAGATAAGTAAAACAATTTCCAACCTTGGGGTGATGTGATGTTGATGTGGAATAAGAGGGTTGTGGAAAAACTACATTACACAGTTGGAGCTTATTCCTTATCTTATTCAGGAGTGTGGAAGATGGCTTTGACTGGGTGCTTTCTGGTTTGTATAGCCCAGATCATAAGAAAAAGAACAAATCTGTTGGTGGAATTGAAAGAAGGGATGAATATATGGGAAGTTCCTTGGTGTGTGGCAGGAGATTTTAATGCTGTCCACTTTCCTGGTGAGAGGGTTGGAGCATACAGACTTACATTGGCTATGACAGAATTTCCAGATTATATTGGCTATACAAATCTGGTTTATTTTCCACTAATTAAGGTTCTTTCTGAAGGTCTAATAATCAGAACAAGCCTTCAAGGGCAAAACTTACATACAGTTTTTTAGGTGCAAAACATTAGGATCCCAATTAAACTCAAATACATGGTTGCACTGACTAATAAAGCACTAACAGTGTTTCCTTTTTTGATAATTTGATAATTGGGGGAGGGGAGATTTGAACCTTGATGTTTCTACAGTGCTAACCAATTGAGCTACAAGGCTCTTGGCAACAATGTTTTCTTTTCAAATGAGAATTTAATTCAGTAGAGCTATGTGTTTGAATTTAATTGGGGAGCCAAATATACTGAACCTAAGGAACTGTACCTAAGTTTTACCCTTCCTTCAATATCTCATCCACAGAATTCTTAATGATTTTTCCACTGTATTAGCCTTTTCTTTTCTGTTCACTCAAATTAAATAATCAGTAAGACTTCTGAATGCATTCAGCCAAAAAGGTTTGCAAATGGAAAAACTATTTGCAGCACCAATACTGAAAATTAAATGCTCAAGATGACATTCATATGAGCTAAAGCTTGCCCTCCAGTTTCTTATGGTGGGATAAAGCCATTTGAGCTAGAGCTTCTTGGCAAAACATTCCTTATCTTGTAAAAACTGTGCAATATATACAGTTATACATATGCGTGCACGAAAGCTCCCTAATTTATGGACAGCATTTTGAAGAAAGAATCAAAATAATGTACTTTCAGACTACTCTATTTTAACATGAGTCAACTACTTTAAGGAAGTACCTCAGTGAAGTATGAAATTGATCTTAGGTGATTAAAACCAAGATCCAAGTGCTTCAATTTGGCACACTTGCGAAGATTATCCACTTTTGCAAACTTGTTGCGACTAAGATCAAGTGTTTCCACAACAGGAAGAAGTTGCAAAGACTCATCCATGAGAACCAAGCCATTACACGCACAAGAAACAAATGACAACCGGTTCCATTGAGGAGAGTCCTTTATCTCAGCAATTCTACTCGCGAAGACATGCCGTAGAGCATCCTAAAAATTGTTCCAAATCAATTTCCATACAAAGCCAAACACCAAAAAGAACATTTTCAATTCAAAAACAGAGATTTCCATTCTAAACATACAAAACTGGAAGTATAACCACTCCAAATAAAAATAGGAAAAGAAAAAATTGCAAAAAAATTTCCTGAATCTCAATTTTTTTTCCCCTTACAGGAACCAATAAGGAAAATACAAGAAGAGAAAAATAAAATAAAAATCCATTTAATTTATCCCAACAATTCTACTCGCAAAAACATGCCATAGAGCAACCTAAATATCATTCCAAATCACATCATTCAATTTCTTCCATACCAAACAAAAGTCCAAAAAGAAAATGATAAATTCAGAAACGGAGATTTCCATTAAAAATGTATAAAACAATGATTGTTCCAAAAGCTTATGTGGTTATGAAACAATGAATTTAATCACTTAACCATTGTTCTAACTTCTAATAGTAAATTCAAACTGGCATTGAATTCAAGAACAAAAACAGTAACCGTTCCTTACAAAATTTAGGAAAAGTAGAAACTGCAAAAATTTCCAGAATCTCAATTTTCTTTCCCTTACAGAAACCAAAATGGAGAACACTAGAACAATAAAATTAAAAATCAAATCAA
This sequence comes from Quercus suber, assembly GCF_002906115.3. Taxonomy (NCBI): domain Eukaryota; kingdom Viridiplantae; phylum Streptophyta; class Magnoliopsida; order Fagales; family Fagaceae; genus Quercus; species Quercus suber. The sequence continues at coordinate 2,041 of NW_027069772.1, read as the reverse complement.
ATCCATTCAATTTACATTAATTTCATTCCAGAGACACACTCAATAGTGAAAATTGAAAATGGAACTGTATAAATCAAAGAAAATGTTGAATTCAAAAAACAGAGATATTGAATTCACTATTAGAAAGAAACAGAAGAAGAAAAAAAAATCACTTAATTCACATAAATTTCTTCCCACAACCACACTCAAAACTGAAAATGCATTTCTACAAAGAGCTGAAAAACACAGACTCACAGTAGAATTGTGGCAAATGATCTTCTCCAAGGTGTGCCGAAGCTCCAACAATCCTCTAGCCGCTGAGCTGGACAAATCGCATCCTCTGAGCTCCAAAACCCTGAGCCTCCCAAACGGCAACAACGAGAGCGGCATGGGATCTCGCGAAGGCGGAGGCAACACCGAAACCACCTTCAACGACGGCAGCAGCCTTAAAATCCTCCGGAGCTGCTCGAGCGAGCGGTGGTCGCCGAGGTCCGACACGTAGGCGCGGAGATAGTCTACCGGCGCTCCGGCGAGCAAGCCTTCGAGCTCTCTCAGCGCCTCGAGCCGTGACTGCACGTAGTGCAAGCCCGTGGGGTTCACTTTGAGGACCACGGTGCCATCGAGTAACGGACCGACTTCGCTTTCAACGAACTTCACCAGCTTTTCTTGGTAGCGATCACCGGTGACGATCGCCATTGGAGAATCGAATTCGAGGTGCGAATTAGGGTTGGTTTCTATTGAGAGGAATACGACATCGTAATGAGGTGATGTGTATATATGCGTGAAGATGAATATACATACATGTGACTGTGTATGTATGTGATTTGAGAGAGAGAGAGAGTTAAAAGACGATGGAAGTGAGATTCGAATATGAAAGGGATTTTTATTAGAGAGAGAAAGGGGGTTTGGGAGGGATGGGCAAGAGAGAAACGGCCAATTCGGCCATGGCTCTGTGGAGAAAGACGGGGTAAGTCGTTTTTTTTGTTTTTATATATAATTTATTTTTATTTATTGGTTGGACTGAGATTGGAAGAGAAGGGAGGTGAAATAAATTGACGGTGGGTCTAATGATTGGGTTGGGTTGGGTTAGACTCCGTCGTTTTGGTAAGTTTTATTTTACACTGCGTTTGTGAAGAGGGGCGAAGTGGAAGGAATGGAAGGGAAAACAGGGGAATGGAAGGAATTTCTTGTGTTTAGATGATAGAGAAAAAATGACTTATTTGGTAATGTTGTTTTAAGAGTGACGTTATATTCACAATATTTTTACAACAAATTATAGATGGTTAGCTATTATTAGTTCAAATTTGAACCTAACATTAAGATTACTTTTTTACCCTAACAATAATAATTAATAATAACTTATCACTTAAAATTTGTTATAAAAATATTGTAAATATATCAATTTTTTTTGTTTTAATAACGTGTGAAAATGTATATAACGTTATTAAATAGTAAAAACTGCTCAAAGCCTTAAACAACAGTAAAAAAAGGGTACCCGAAATATATAGAAAACAAATCCACTGAGTCCACAGATTGCAATCCGGCCAATGGAAAAGTAGGAAAACTCAAATAAAAAGTGGAGCCCACCTTTTTGACCTCTCACCAGTTGAATTTTCACTTTTCTCCTTAATTTATATCTCTCTCCCTAATTTATGTGGTTATAAAAGTAAAAATAATAAAATTTTCTTTTCTTTTCTTTTTTCTTTTTCCTTTGCAAGTCAAACAATGGATTACTTCTTCTTTAGTTTTTTCCTTTCCTTCCCATTTCCAGACATATACAAATGAAGTGTTTTCTTTCCCTTTTATCCTCTTTATTTTCCTTTCACTTATACTACGTTTGGTGGGAAAAGAAAGGAGGGAAGAGAAGGGAGAAAAGAGGGAAGAGAAAGGATAAATTTTTTTTATTTTTTCGTTTAGTTTGTAAAGGAAAAATATAGGGAAACACACCTTATTGGTGGGTCCCATCATAAATACTCACTCTTATCTCTACTCTCTCTTATCTCTCATTTTTTGAAAATGAGACATAAGAGAGAGTATTTATTTGGATGAATCAGTCAGTTGG
>NW_027069771.1:829568-844996 GCF_002906115.3 Quercus suber | reverse complement strand
AAGTGTTTTACTTGAACCCCAAGACGTTTAAATAGAGTTTGGGCTGAACTGGAACTCTGCAGAAAAATAAATCTGTACGTGGTTCGATCGATCGAGTCTAATTTTCGATCGATCGAGCCTTACAGATTTAGTCCAATAAATCTGCACTCACTCGATTCCAGTTTTACAAATAAACATACTTTGAGCAAGCCTAAACAAGACTAAACAACCTGTTTTGATCATGGTTTGCCAACAATACAAATTAGAGTTCTAAATACATAAATTCCTAAATCTTTAGAACCTAACATTATCAAATTTATTTATTAAAAAAAAATCAAGGAAATAACATAGACCCAAGAAAATTTATATTTTTTCAGCATAACAAAGTAGGTATGCAAGTGGCCATCTTTCTTTTCTTAATATTTTCTAGGAAAAACCACTAAAAATGAGATCCAAGAGAAAAGAACATTCATAGAAAGCCACTTTTTGACATCAATTATACAATGTTTTTACCAATTCAAACTAGCAACTATGCCTCTTTATCAATTATAATTTTTATAAGTTTGGAATTTTAGTGAGTCTTTAAAAAAAAAAACCTGCGTCCTAAAAATTATGATTACTGCACTGAAATCAAGAAAGAAGCTACTGCTATACAAACACTATTTTATTTTAGCGAAACAATTTTTTTTTTTTTTTTTGACAATCTCACAACTACTACGAGGAAAAATTCAGATATAAAACAGGAAAACACAAAAAACCCAGAAATAAAATTTACTTTTCTCCCCCTTTCCACTGTTTTCCTATCGCTTAAACAGAAATTGAACGCAAACCAAATATAAATTTAATATAAAAAAAAAAAAAATCAGAGAATCCACAGAGAGTATTGAATAAGAGAAGAAAGAGGACCTTAAGGATGCTGATGGATCACGTTGTCAAGGTCGATGAGATGAAGAGAGAGAGACAGTCAGCTGAAGAGGAAAACAGAGAATAGAAGAGAAATTGGGGAGAGTATAAAATGTTGATATAATTGTAGGAGTGTAATATTAGGTAGAAAGATATTAATATTTAAGCAAAGCTGTGAACATCACAATTACCCAACAAGTGGACTAGTAGGTGGTCCAATTACGAAACTTCTTCTTCTTAACTTAATTATTGAAGCAAACAGAACATGATAATTAAACGTGGACTATCATGTTTGGACTTTTGTGAAGGATAAATTCCAAGATGGAAATTTCTTTGTAATGAAAAGTTTTGTTGCAAGTATTTGTTAAATAACTTTTATTTGTAATCATTCACTCGGTGTAATTGAGGATGAAGACAAAAGTTTGTTGTTCATCTCTACACATTTACAAATTTTGGTCAAATGCACTTATGATCAGTTGAGCGAATATAAGAAAAAATTTACAAGTTTGGACAAAACCCAATATTCAGTCCAGGAACAAAGTCATCAATACGCTCACAGTGAAATTAGCTAACATTTTTGCATGAAACCTCAAACATAATACGAACTAGACTCAAGGCCATAATTCATTAAAAACTAATAATCTAATATGTGATCAAAACTAAAAAAATTAAAAAATCTAACAAGAAAGACTGTGTGAGCGTTTGGATAGGAATTATAATTCCTGCATTTGCGTTTATTTATTTATTTAATCCAGCGTGTTTTATACTGTTCATGGGACATGAACAGCATAATTAGGCAAATCTACAGTGATTTCATTAATAAACAGTAACCAAAAAATATTTTTTAATTATTTTCAGTTTTTAATTTTCAGTAAAATAAGTGGTATTTACATGCACTCTGCATAAAAAAATTAAAGAAAGCTATTAGGGTCATACAACACTTTACTTCTCCATCAATGGGCCTATAGAATTAGAGTCCCACCTATATTGGCAAGAATTTATGTTTTCCAGGGCCAGCAACTCCCTGGACATGTGGGATTGCTTGCCAGACCAATTCCCCTATTGGGAATTCTCTATTTCTAACCAAATGATTCTAGCTCTCAACCATCTTTTCAAGATGTCTAGCACAAGGTTAACCAGGTACTTAGAGGCTCAGCTATTGTTGAAGCTTCAACCTTAGACCTTGAGATCGCACAAAGATTTCTTCTTATTATTCTTCTTAGTCTCACTCGCCCCTTATCTCTCTGCATTTTTGCAGACTGTTGTTTTTGCATTTTCTCTCTCTCTCTCTCTCTCTCTCTCTGCGTTTTTTCCTTTGCACTCTAGAGTCTTCTAGTCTAATTTGAAGATGATTCACAACTTGCTTTCTGTCACTCACTAAATACATGCTGTCAACCACTTTTTTTTTTTTTTTGGGTTTAATCAATTTTTCAATGCTTTGTACGGCCACTCTTCTAGTTTTTGTGTTTATTTTTAAAATTTTCATAAATGGTTGAATATTCAAACGGGCTTTAGAATAAAACAATTTAGTGGGTAGTCAAATGGGCTTGAAGATAATTTAGACATAAGCTGTCATAAAAAGATTAGAAGGGTAAAACATTGAGCTTTAACAAAAAAATAATTTAGGTTTGCTTAAGATTTAATATTTCTTATTTTGCCTATGAAAGTTATGATATAGAAAAGACGTTTGAAAAATATATCTTTATATTTATTTGGACTATTTAAGTTCATTTTTCTACTTTTATTAATTTAATATATTTATTTATATTTTAAATAATTATTAAATCAATTATGACATCATCACAGTTTGACCTCGATTCAACCTCAAAAACCTTCAACATCTCTCTCTTATGGTTCATTGAACGATCCAGATTTTAAAACTATAAAATGTATAACCTACCTTTTATCATTAAATTTTCTCAAAAAAAAAAAAAAAAAACTTTTGTCATTAAAATAAAGGGGAAGTTAGATGATGAATTTTTTTTTTTTAAATCAACAAATTTATTTTAAAAAAATTTCAACAGTAAACTAATTTTTTTTAGGAGAAGATATTAGTTTTGTTTTAAGTAGATTTTCATGTCCAATGGACTCTCAACTCTTTGCCCTTTCATGGGCTGAAGTGAGAGTTTAAGGTGGTGGAGCCTATTTTGATTTAGAGCCATTGCTAATGGACGAATCTGCCCTGGATCATAGCACAGGACTAGGTGGTGACTAAGAGGGGTAAAATGGAAAATTGGCACATTAATTTTTTTTTTTTTTAGATTTCTAAACTAAAGTACCGTGTAAATTAAAACAGGTCACAATCACATTACTTTGTTTTTATCCCTCTCCCCTTCAGTTAACGTCTTTGTTATGCAAATCATTGGTTAGTAAATATATAATGGTAAGAAGTGTTATAAATGAGATCATTAAAAAATAAAAGATAAAATTAATTAGCAACTATCATTATAGAGTAGTAGTCTATGGTTTAGCACATCCAATGAAGTGGAATATATATATAGTTTACTTAAAGGTATATGTAAAGATTCACATTTTAGATGTGTGTGTGTGTGTGTAAAGGTTTAATAAAAAGTTATATGTAAGGTTTTAAATATCTATCTATATATATATATATATATATATTGTGAGATCACCAAAAAAGATATTGTCAAGCACAACACGTGGGTTTGCAACAAGTTTTTTATTTTTTTTTTAATTTTTTTTTTACAAGATAGAATTTCTACTCTAGCCTAATCTAAGTGTATACGTGTGTAAAACTCCCTCCTAGAGACTTGAATCCCGACCCTTGCACCCTCACACCGCACAAATATTTATACTTGTGGAGTGACCACCGCACTAAGGGAAAGCGGTGGTGCGACTAGTTAAATAATAATAACAAAGAGAGAATAATTAATATAACATAGTTGAGCCCAAACTCATAAGTTTATGCTTTTGGGTTAAATGGTATCCCAACACGTTTCAATTGGAGTCTCCAAGGTGTTATATTATGTAATTGCTTCTTAACTTTTAAGAATGGGTATTGGAAGCAAGAGACATAGTCACATGCAAGCTTGCACATATATAATAAGGGGTTTCTCTCTAAACAACTTGATTGTTCTTTCACAAATTGAAGATGCCAAGAATTGTTTTGCACTATTTATTATATCATCAGATTGAAAATGTAATCTTAAAATTCAATGGATTTCTATTGTGTTATAAATAAATTATGACTTTGCTAATGGATTTGCACCATGAATTGAGCTATGCCTAGAAAGGGTTTCTGTAAGTTCACTAGTGATTTTGCTTAGTACTTGGTCAAAATCATTTTTCCATTGGTGTGCATAAACAGAATGAAAGTATGCTAAATTAAACCTCTGGTAATACCTGGGTTAGCCCTGAAAAAATTGGATTCTTGGCCCATCAATTGAACTATCGAATAGTTGGATCAAGGTCCATGGTGTGAAGAAATGAATAAACCCTTGAACTAAATAGTAAATGGTTTGTGGAAGTAGGTAGAATGTCGGAAACCAAACCGATCAGGTCTAGACATTATATGCATTGGGTTAAATTTAATGCATATAAGCAAACAACTATATTTACTAATGGCAGCATTCTAGAGACTTCTGAATGCAAAACACTGCAGTCCAAAAGGTTTAGTTCTACATCAGAGAGTTGCGTCAACAAGAAGGAAGTTTTAAGGTAGGAACTCAATGGGTTCAGCCAGACCATCTCATTTCCTAAAATATATTCTTTGTATTATTTTAAAATATAAATGCTCTGAGAGAACGACGTGATTCATATGAATAAACTTTTTCTTTTTTTGGTTCAGTGACACAAAGGAACAAAACCAGCACTAGAACGATGATTAAAAAATGAGGCTCCTTGATTAATCATTGAAGCCATTAGAAATAAGTTGGTAAAGTGATAACTAGGGAAATAACTAGGGAAGAAGAATATATTTTGAAGTGGATTTTTTCCTTCAAAGAGGAAGTAAAAGAAAGAAATAAAAGAGATAGATGTGTTTGAAAAGTAATAACTTACAGAATTGAGGACTTGCAGCAGTGGTGGTAAAGCCCAAAAGCTGCTTGAAACAACCTGGCCTTCCAACCTTTTCTTTTCCCAGACTGATTATTCTTGACTGCAAGTAATCATAATTTCCTACTAAGAAAAGAAGATAATCTAGTATTTTTACTGCACTCTTCTAGGATAAACCCTTCCCCCATGTAATTGGTTATTTAAATGTTATGGGTCAAATCAACAAATATTTTTTTTTTCACTCAAAAGTAAGACTTATGAAAATTTTCATTCTTTAGGTCCTCACTCTCTTGCTGGTATCTTTTAGGAAAAGCCATTAAAAATGAGAGCTGAGAGAAAAAAAAAAAAAAATCGTAAAAAGCCTATTTTTGACATCAATTATATACATATACATACATATATATATATATATATATTGAGATTATTAACAAAACAATTAGAGATAATGGGATTGCAAGATTGGCTGTGGAACTTGATCAAACATGCAATTGAGATTATTAAGAGATATGAAGTTGTGATTGGGGGGCATAAGGCTTAGTAACGTTCATGTACTAATTATCTATAGGAAAAAGAAAAAAAATTTGATTAATAATTTAGAAAGAAATAGAATTGAAAATTTGGAATTTTAGTTAGTCTTTCAAAAAGCTGGTCCTTAAAAATTATGATTATCGCACAGAAATCAAGAAAGAAGCTACTGTTATCCAAACATTTTTTTTTTTTTTTTCACTTTTCGCATTATAATAGTAAGGGAAACAGTTTTTATTTTACAATCTCACAACTGCTACAAGAGGAAAAATTCAGATATAAAACAGAGAAACACAAAAAACCCAAAAATAAAATTTATGTTTCTCCTCCTTTTCCACTGTTTTCTCATCACTCAAACAGAAATTGAACACCAACCAAATATAAATTTAATAAATAAATAAACAGAGAATTCACAGAGAGTATTGAATAAGAGAAGAGAGAGGACCTTGAGGATTCGGATGGATCACGTTGTCAAGGTTGATGAGATGAAGAGAGAGAGAGACAGTCGGTTGAAGTGGAAAACAGAGAATAGAAGAGAAATTGTGGAGAGTATAAAATGTTGATATAATTGTAAGAGTGGAGTTGCTAGAGCCTAGAGAGATACTATTTAAAGCAAAGCTGTGAACATGACAATTACCTAACAGGTGGACTAGTAGGTGGTCCAAATACGAAACTTCTTCTTCTTATCTTAATTATTTAAGCAAAGCAGAACATGATAATTACCCAACAAGTGGACTAGCAGGAGGTCCAATCTGTGTGGACTTTTGTGAAGGCTAAATTCCAAGATAGAAATTTCTTTGTAATGAGAAGTTTCCTTCCAAGATTGTAGTTTCAGTTGAAATTGTGTGGCACAGATCTTCCATGCCATAATTGCTCTCAACTGCTTGACTTGAGAAGAGGCCAAAAACAGAGAGTCTAGGCAAATTGTCACGCATGCTTCAGAGCTAAGGCATCATATTATTCTTTACTCTTCAGAATGTGACATATACATTAGAATAGTCGGTGGAATGGTCGAACTCATGAGCTCGTTAAACAAAGTAACAGGGATCACTAGTTCACTACAACCAAATCAGTAAGACTGAATTTGAACCGTGGAGCTTGTAATGAACTGACCAAATCAGTAAGATTTTCATACTTTGAAAATGTGATTATTTGGATAGACTCATCTTTATTTGTGGGTGCTCTATGCACAAAAATCCTTACTAATGATTTTAGACTTCCTTTAAAAAAGTAACATTACATCAATAATATTTTTGTAACAAATCTTAGATAGCAGACTGCTATTGGTAGGTAAAAAAATGATATGAACGGTGAGTCCACATTAAAATTAATCACAATTGATAACTTAGGATATGTTGTAAAAATATTATGGACATAAAATTACTCTTAAAAATTAATCTTAATTCAAGTACAGATGAGAGATCTCTGTCACATAAATAAAGAGTGGGGCTATTATTAAATAAAAAAGAAAAGAAGAAGAAGGTAACTGTGTTTCATTGATTTGAAATATTTGTTACATAAAAAATGACTCTCGATAAGAGGAAAGAAAAATAATATCAATTTATATTAGTTATAGCTTTTGATAGCATAAATCTTAAATATAATAAAGTAAACAATATATATATCAATTTCTATACTACAACTTTTGGAAAAGCAATTCCTAGTTAAAGTTAATTGTTTATATATTTTTCATAGCTCTCGATCATCTGTTCAAAATTTTGTCTAGCATGCTCGAGTCCATCTGTACCTTTTTTTCACTAGGCCTAAAGTACCAATAGTAACATGGTTGGGTCATTCGCATTGATATCGTTGAGTTCCACGTATGCCAAATAGTTCCAAAACATTCTATAATTTGTTGTGGCTGAGCTATCTTGAAAAAACTTAGGGTAAAGTAGGTGGAAAATCTCGGATATGTTGGGTTATTGAGGAGTAAGGCTACAACAATTATTTTTTTATTAGCTATTTATTTTTAAGACTGACAAAACTGACTTGCAGCAGTGGTTCTAAAGCACAAAAGCTGTTGAATACAGCTGAAAACTAAAAATTGAAACTGAAAAATACTGTAGCAAAATAATTTTTAAATATGTGAATAGTATTGTGAGACCCATTTTTAATGAAAAAGTTGCTGAAAAGTGAAATTTGTGGGTCTGTGAATAGTAAAATTTGTGCTGAAAATTCAAATTTTGCGGCTACAATACTGCTATAGTAAAAATTTTGCCTTTGAAAAGCTGGAAACACGTGAAAAAAAAAAAAAAAAAGAAGGGAGCTGAAAACGTAAACGCCAAATGCAACGCGCTAGCCAAATGAGCACTTGATGTCAAAAAGAGGTTTTTTAGTGGTTTTTCCTAGAAGATGCCACAACTCTCATTTTAAGTGGAAAATACATTGAATTGGTAAAAAATTGTAAAATTGATCTCCCAGCTCTCGTTTTCAGTGATTTTTCCTAGAAGATGCCAAGAATAGAGAAATGGCCACTTGCATTCTTATTCTGTTTCATCAAAAAAAAAAAAAAAAAAAACTTGAAACAAATGGGTATAATAAAAAAAGACAAAACCATACTTGCATTCTTATTCTGTTTCATCAAAAAAAAAAAAAAAAAAAACTTGAAACAAATGGGTATAATAAAAAAAGACAAAACCATAAGAGAAAGGAGCATTAGAGTTTATAACGGTAATATTTTCTATCTTCTTATTTTTCTTTTTAATCAAACAAATTAGTTTTCCATCTCTCCACCTTTCTATCCCCCAATCAAACAAAGTTTTCCTTTTTTCTACTTTTTCATTCTTCCAACTATGAGATAAAATTAAATTTCTTCTATCCTCCCGCTTTTTCATCCTATACCAAAAAGGTTACAACTTTAAATGGAAGAGTAGCTCTCTATTGATGAGTTCAGTAAAGCTGAATGAAGTTAAAGATGCATAGTTGTTAGTTTGAATTGGTAAAAACATTGTATAATTGATGTCAAAAAAGGCTTTTTATGAATGTTCTTTTCTATCAGCTCTCATTTACAGTGATTTTTCCTAGAAGATGCTAAGAAGAAAGAGATGACCACTTGCATTTCTACTCTGTCAAATAATAAAAAATTTCTTGGTTCTTTGTTCTTTCCTTTAAAAAAAAAAAAAATTATTATTATCTCCAATCATACTTTTGAGTGAAAAAAAATGATTTATTGACTTGACTTTTACAAGTTATAATATATATATATATATATGTAACTTTCATTACAATTAATTCAACTGGTAAAGTCTCTGATGGTTGTATAAGAGATCTGGAGTTTAATCCCCGCTTACACCAAAAACTGATTGGTGTCTTAGTCTGATAATGAAGAGCTATCATCAAGAGCAGACGCTATAGGTTGATACTCTCTAAAAAAAACTTTCATTATAGTTAAAAATAATTTTCATTCAATGCTTTCCCAGGATCGACGATTCTTGGGAAGTGTGCTCGTTTGGCCAGCGCGTTGCGTCTGGCGTTTACGTTTTCAACTCCCTTTTTTTTTTTCATGCGTTTCCAGCTTTTTAGAGGCAAAATTTTTATTGTAGCGGCTACTGTAGCAGTACTGTAGCCGCAAAATTTGAATTTTCAGCACAAATTTTACTGTTCACGGACCCACAAATTTCACTTTTCAGCAATTTTTTTTATTAAAAATGGGTCTCACGATACTATTCACACATTTAAAAATTATTTTGTTACAGTGTTTAAAAATTATACAATGTTTTTACCGGTTCAAACTAACAACTATGCTTCTTTAACTATAGGAAACAGATCAAGCAAAAGGGGATCAGTCTCCAAACACCCTTTTGTTCTTTAAAAAATTTGAACAAGCCAAATTAAGTTTAGCTAGTAATTCCAGCTTAATTGTTAACTTACCATCTCAAAAAGTAATAAGTTTATGGTTCCTAATCTTCCAATTCTTCACCCGTGATCATCAATTTATTTCTCAATCTTTAAAGCTAAACTTCTAGATTTCTTATGAATTAAAAAGTGAACAAGATAAGATTGTATTGGATTTGCCAATTTGGTTGTTTACAAAGTCTGTACACAACCGCATCAATCTTTGACCTTTTGTACAAATGCCAAACCAAGTATGTACACACTAATTAAGTTCATCCCAAGTAACACGTCTAAAGAAACTAAAAAGCAAAGTCAAGAGTCTATTTGCTTTTGCCTTCTTGGTTTCTTTAGACGTGTTATATGGGACGAGCTAAAAAAAAAAAAAAAAGAACACGCAAATAGACTCTTGACTTTGCTTTTTTGGTTTCTTTAAACGTGTTATATGGGATGAACTAAAAAAAGAAAAAGAAAAAAGAAAATAGACTCTTAGCTTAGCTTTTTTTGTTTCTTTAGACGTGTTATATGGGACGAACTTAAAAATAAAATAAAAAAATAAAAAGCAAATAGACTCTTGCCTTTGCTTTTTTTGGTTTCTTTTTTTTTGAAAACGAGGCATTCATTCATTCACTAACATGTAAAGAATCTTGGTACAAAGCCTCCACCGCAGGTGGTGGTGAGTCCTCTATCCAATAGACTACATCACTAATATTTTTTGCATACTTTGCTAAAGAATGCGCAACCATATTCCCCCCTCTCTTAATACAACTTATTGAAACCCGCTGCATCCCATTTAGGTAAGCACAAATATCCTCATATACATGCCCAAGTAAGGAATTATGGCAGGATAACCCCGAGATGGCTTTCATTACTGTGCTGTTATCACCCTCAATTACAAGCTCTGAAAATCCAAGTGTAATGAAATTTTTTTTAAAAAAAAATTGGAAAAAAAAAGGAGTACAAAAGAAACAAATACATTGTGATGAAGTAAAAAAAAAAAAAAATAATAATAATACGTGAGGTAAGTTTTGTAGATTGGAGGAGTTTTAAAACTAACAAAAAGAGTTTTAAAGCTAACAAAAGAGTAATTCTATTTTGTAGAGAGTTAGTGAGTATAAGTGAGAATTTTTTTTTTTTTTTGGAAAATGAGGCATTCATTCATTCACTAACATGTAAAGAATCTTGGTACAAAGCCTCCACCGCAGGTGGTGGTGAGTCCTCTATCCAATAGACTACATCACTAATATTTTTTGCATACTTTTGCTAAAGAATGCGCAACCATATTCCCCCCTCTCTTAATACAACTTATTGAAACCCGCTGCATCCCATTTAGGTAAGCACAAATATCCTCATATACATGCCCAAGTAAGGAATTATGGCAGGATAACCCCGAGATGGCTTTCATTACTGTGCTGTTATCACCCTCAATTACAAGCTCTGAAAATCCAGCTTCCAAGGCAAAAACAACTGCTTGTCGACACGCCAAAGCTTCTGCCTCTTCTCTATTTCTCACATAGGGCCCTTTAGCTGACATTCCAGCCATTACTTCCCCTTGTGCATTTCAGATTATTGCTCCAATTCCAGAACTCTGCTGTTCCGTGAACACAGCTGCGTCAAAATTCAACTTATACATAGTCTGAGGTGGAGGCTTCCAATGGTGTCCGTTTGAGGTTGTGTTCGAAACAAGTAGCTGCTCCTGTGCATTTCTGTACTCATCCAGGTAGTCTATTGCACGTCTGTTCAGCCAGCAAGGATTCTTTATTTGTCCGCCATGTACCATCGTATTCCTCTGATTCCACACAGTCCAAGCTTGCACCACAAAAAGCTCCAGCCCAGCCGCATCAAGTCTGTTCATCAAAGCCTCAAAAAGCTGCATAAAATCATGAAAGTTAGTAGCACATTTCTGCATCATGGTGGAACTACCAGCCCACACATCTTGGGCTGCTGGACATTCCCAAAGAGCATGAATCACGGTCTCTGGAGCTCGCTGACAGCACAGGCATAAATTCTCTCTAATAATATTTCTTTTGGCCAAATTTACTCGGGTTGGCAGTATCTCATGACAAGCCCTCCACACAAATACCTTCAATTTGTTAGGCACCCTTACTCTCCACAGTTTCTTCCAAATTTGCTGCCCAGAACTTGTTGAACTTTCAGCCCATTCCCTAAGCACTTTTCTAGCCACATGATACCCGGATCTAACTGTGTAAACACCTTCTTTATTATGCAGCCACACCACAACATCATTCACATGCCTATGGCTTAAGGGAATTTTACATATAGCCTCCGCATCCTCTCTATTAAATATTGTCATGATGGTATCTTTCCTCCACCCATGTAAATCCAAATCTATAAGATCCGAAACCCTCCAATCCTCCACACCCTCATGAACTGGATGCAGCACCCTATTTGATGGATAATTAGGAATCCATTTATCCACCAAAACTTTTATAGATTCACCATTTCCCACACGCCAACAAGATCCGCTTCTCAAAATTGGCATGGCAGCCATAATACTTCTCTATACATACGAACAATTGGGAGACACAGTAGCATCCAAAAAGTGGCATCTCGGAAAGTATCTAGCTTTGAAACATTTGAAGAAGAGAGAATTTTGGTCCTGCATTAACCTCCAGCCTTGTTTAGCTAGCATAGCATGATTGAACAACCTCAAATCCCGAAATCCCATCCCTTCCTCCGCCTTTGGTTGAGTTAGGCTACCCCAACCCTTCCAATGAATCTTTCTTCCATTACCCACTTGTCCCCACCAAAATCTAGCACACAAAGCATTCAGTTCCTCACACAATTTAACCGGCAACTGGAAAACCCCCATTGCATATGTAGGAATTGCTTGTATAACTGCCTTTATTAATACTTCCTTGCCTGCTCTTGATAACATCATGCCTTTCCACCCTTGTAATTTTTTCCAAACTCTATCCTTTAGATAGGAGAAAGTTTGATACTTTGCCCTTCCTACCAGTGTAGGCAGCCCCAAATACGATTCAAATCTGTCCACCACCTTCACCCCTAACAATGACACAATCTCTGCTTTTTTCCCTTCTTGAGTGTTACTGCTGAAATAGACTGATGATTTCTTCATATTAATGCATTGACCAGAAGCATTAGCATAGGTTTGTAAAACTTCATTAATCACTCCAACCTCTCCACTAGTGGCTTGACAAAAAATTACTGAATCATCAGCAAACATTAGATTTGATACTCTAGGCGCCCTACGACATATAGAAGCTCCCCTGATACGCCCCTCCAGCCCTGCTTTCTCTAATAATGAAGTGAAGCCTTCTGCACATAATAAGAATAGGTATAGGGAAAGGGGATCCCCTTGCCGGATTCCTCTAGTTGGCCGGATATTTCCGTATTCTTTTCCATTAATGAGAATGGAAAATGAGGGAGTAGTTACACACCCCATCACCCACTGAATCCATATGTCTGGAAATCCCAATTTAATCATAATGCCTTCCAAAAAATTCCACTCAACACGGTCATATGCCTTACTGATGTCAAGCTTCAATGCCAATGATCCTATTTTTCCTTTTTTCCGAGAATGCATAGAATGTAAAACTTCATAAGCCACCAGCACATTGTCAGTAATTTAAGTAAGAATTTAAATCAACATAAAAGTAAGAATTTATTAGAAGCTGGAAGATATTTCAACGTCAAAGTAAGAATTTATTGTTTTTATCAATTTACTATTTTAACCATATTTTTAAGTTTTAAGTAGGGTTATTTTTGACAATAAAAAAAGTAATAACTAACTTTCTTTTTTCAATTTACTATTTTAACCTTATTTTTAAGTTGTTTAATTAATTTAGGAGTATTTTTAACAAGAAAAAAAAAAAAACTAATTTTCTTAATCCTTATATTATATTCAGATTTCTTTATTATTTTTTATTCTTTTGCATCTTCCTCTCTCTTTCTTTGTTCTATCTTCTCCCAAACAGAAACGTCCTACTGCAATAACACCAGCCACCATCAGAAAATCCAAGCCACCACCACCCCATCAGAAAACCCAACCACCAACCAAGCCGCCACCACCACCATCAAAAAACCCAATCCACCACCCACCATTAGAAAACCCAAGCCACTACGCACCATCGACCATCCACCATTGCAAACCCCAGCTCAAAATCAAATCAATAACCACCACAAAATCCCATCTTTCAAACTAGGGGTGGCAAAATCAACCCAAACCCATTTGCCCACCCAAACCCACCCACTTAAAATAAACCCAAACCCACCCAATTATTAGTTGGGTTAAATGGGTATTAACCCAATTAAACCCAATTAACACAAATGTTTATTGGGTTTTAATTGGGTACCCAATTACCCAATCCCAAAACTACTAAAATTACCAAAATACCCCCTCAACCTAAAAAATGACCAAAATAACACCTAAATCCAAAAAATGACCAAAATACCCCTGAAACTCAAAAAATGACCAAAATGCCCCTGAAACCCAAAAAAAGACCAAAATACCCCCGAAACCTAAAAATGACCAAAATACCCCTGAAATCCAAAAAATGACCAAAATACCCCCGAAACCCAAAAATAACCAAAATACCCTCGAAACCTAAAAATGACCAAAATACCCCCGAAACCCAAAAATAACCAAAATACCCCCAAAACCTAAAAATGACCAAAATACCCCTAAAACCCAAAAAAAATTACCAAAATACCACCAAAACCTAAAAATGATCAAAATTCCCCTGAAATCCAAAAAATGACCAAAATACCCCAGAAACCTAAAAATTACCAAAATACCTTCGAAACCTAAAAAATGGCCAAAATAACCCCGAAGTCTAAAAAATAACCACTAAAAGTCAAACACGTTGTTGCATTAGCCAATGAAATATAAATGGTGTTTGAAACTTTGAATTTAATTGGGAAACTAAATATACTAATTACTACACCTAAATTACCATACTTAATTTTGACCCTACTTTCATATTGTTACGTTTCATTTTTTGTATGAGTTGAGTCATGCTGTTATGTTGTTCATGTGATTTGTTCTGCTTCCTTTGTATCCAGTTCTTAGTTTTCTTCTGTTCAATAAAGATTTTTTATTATCAAAAAAAAAAAAATGTTGTTCATGTGATATTGAAGTGGATTTTAATTTAAAAATTTTGTTTATCTGATGACAACTTGACATTTGTAGTGTTTCTTTATAATCAGTATTGACAGTTACATGGACTGCCAGGAGAATATGGAATTGAATCTTTGGAGGGTTGAGATTTTTTTTTTTTTTAAAGAAAGTCGGGATATATAAAAGCTTATATGATTATTATATGTACCATAATTATTGTAAACAAACAAATGAAAATTTTCTAAGTGCTCAATCCTCAAATATATGTCATTTTACTTGTTAAGATGTTTCTCTGCTGCGATGTGACTATACCTTAACTTCATAATTAATAAATTTGTTTTTTTGGAATATTATCTAGCTAGCAATAATAATAGAAAGGTGGTGATAGAAGATAATGATTCGTTTTCGTCTCTCTTTATTCTTCACTGCAAAAAGGTCATATTGAAATTGAAGTTTGAAGAGTATTTCTTAGGCATTATGACAAACTTGGAAGTCTAGATTTCATGAGAGACACAAGATATTGTTATGGAGAATTTCAACAAACATCCTACCCACGAATGATAAGCTAAACAGGTTTTTCTTGAGAAGCTGATCCTAGCTTCCCTCTTATGCGATTGTGAACAAGAGACTGCCTCTCACCTATTCTTGCAATGCCATTTGGTAAGAGCATTATGGTATGGGAACTGGTGAAGTATTATAATTGATGAAGTTCAAGTTTCTTCTCTAGATCAATGGATGGTTATTTTGGTCAATTTTTAGGCTTCGAGGTTATTTTGGACATTTTTTAGGTTTCAGAGGTATTTTAGTAATTTTTTAGGTTTTGGAGGTATTTTGGACATTTTTTTGGGTTTAGAGGGTATTTTGGTCATTTTTAGGTTTCTAGGTTATTTTTGTCAATTTTTAGACTTCGTGGTTATTTTGGCCATTTTTGAAGTTTCAAGAGTATTTTGGTCATTTTTAGTTTTCAGGGTTATTTTGGTCAATTTTTAGGCTTCGAGGTTAGTTTGGCCATTTTTTAGGTTTCAGAGGTATTTTAGTAATTTTTTAGGTTTTGGAGGTATTTTGGACATTTTTT
>NW_027069771.1:808053-827176 GCF_002906115.3 Quercus suber | reverse complement strand
CTAGGCTTCAGGTTAGTTTGGCCATTTTTAGGTTTCAGAGGTATTTTAGTAATTTTTTAGGTTTTGGAGGTATTTTGGACATTTTTTTGGGTTTATGGGGTATTTTGGTCATTTTTAGGTTTCTAGGTTATTTTGGTCAATTTTTAGATTCGTGGTTATTTTGGCCATTTTTGAAGTTTCGGAGTATTTTGGTCATTTTCAGTTTTCAAGGTTATTTTGGTCAATTTTTAGGCTTCGAGGTTATTTGGCCATTTTTTAGGTTTCAGAGGTATTTTAGTAATTTTTTAGGTTTGGAGGTATTTTGGACATTTTTTGGGTTTATGGGTATTTGGTCATTGTTTGGGTATTGGTCTTTCAGGTTTCTAGTTGTTTGGTCAATTTTTAAACTTCGTGGTTATTTTGGCCATTTTTGAAGTTTCGGGAGTATTTGGTCATTTTAGTTTTCAGGGTTATTTTGTCAATTTTTAGGCTTCGAGGTTATTTTGGCCATTTTTTAGGTTTCAGAGGTATTTTAGTAATTTTTTAGGTTTGGAGGTATTTTGGACATTTTTTGGGTTTATGGGGTATTTTGGTCATTTTTAGGTTTTGGGTATTTTGGTCATTTTTAGGTTTCTAGGTTTTTTGGTCAATTTTTAGACTTTGTGGTTATTTTGGCCATTTTTTAAGTTTCGGAGTATTTTGGTCATTTTTAGTTTTAGGGTTATTTTGGTCAATTTTTAGGCTTCGAGGTTATTTTGGCCATTTTTAGGTTCAGAGGTATTTTAGTAATTTTTAGGTTTTGGAGATATTTGGACATTTTTTGGGTTTATGGAGTATTTGGTCATTTTAGGTTTGTGGGGTATTTTGGTCATTTTTGGGTTCAGGGTATTTTGGTCATTTTATGGTTTGGGGGGTATTTGATCATTTTAGGTTTCAGGGGTATTTTGGTCATTTTTTGGTTCCAGGAATATTTTGGTAATTTTTAGGTTTCGGGTATATTCGTCATTTTTGGTTTGGGGATATTTTGGTTTTATGGTTTTGGGGTATTTTGGTAATTTTTAGTTTCAGAGTATTTTGGTCATTTTTTGGTTTAGGGTATTTGGTCATTTTTTAGTTCTTGGGTATTTTGGTCATTTTCTGGGTTTCAGGGGTATTTTGGTCATTTTTTAGGTTTTGGAGGGTTTTTGGTAATTTTAAGGTTTGTGGATATTTTGGTCATTTTTAGGTTTTAGGGTATTTTGGTAATTTTTGGCTTTCAGGGATACTTGGTCATTTTTGGTTTTTTGGGTATTTTGGTCATTTTTTGGAATTTGGAGGTATTTTGGTCATTTTTTGGTTTTGGTATTTTGGTAATTTTCAGGTTTTGGGGCATTTTGGTCATTTTGAAGATTTTAGAGTACCTTGTCATTTTCACTTTAGTGGCTTGTATGATATTGGTAATTGTTGTATGTATTGGGTAATTGGGTGGGTTGGGGTTTACCCATAATATTGGGTTATGTTGGATTTGGGTTATAAGGAATTAGTTAAATGAGGTTTAAATGGGTAAATGAGTTTTATATACCTAACCCAATTATGCCACCCCAAACCCACCAAACCCGCCCATTTGCCACCCCTATTTCAAACCAACCCAAACCTAAACCCAAATACAATAACCAAGCACACAATAAGAAAGAGAGATTTTCGGCCATAGCAAAAGAAATTAAAAAAAAAAAAAAAGAAGAGGCCAGAAACGCTACCACCATCGCCAATCTAACCCACCGGACCGCCACTGTTGCTGATTTCAACCCCCACCACCATTGTTGCTTAGTTTTTGAGTTAGATGAGGTAGGGAGAGAGCTCAGAGAGTAAAAATAAATAAATGAGAGGAACAACTAGAGAGAAGAAAAAAGGGTGAAGAAAGAGAGAGAAGAGAAGTCTTTTTTAGAAGTAAACAGGAGAGAGAAACACTAAAATATATATAAATATTTGTAAGATTATTGCTACAGTAAGCTATTAAATATAAAAACATCTTAGAGCATTCTCTCTATAAAAATGTCATTTTAATGCATTAATTGTCTGTTTGGATTGAGAGAGAAGGAGAGAGAGAGTAAAATAGAGTAGATTTAGCACAAAATTAACATATTTTTAGTCAACTCTACTTTACACCCCCTCCACTTTTCCTCTTTTTCCCTCTATCCAAACAGACCAAAACTTACTTTATTATTTTACCACATCATTTTATAATATTCCATTAACCATATATTTTATTTTCCAATTTTATACATTAAAATAAAATTTCCAACACATTTAAATATATATTAACCTCTCCCATCATCAACAACAACAACGACGACAACAACAACAAATGACGCACAACCAGCACTGCCACCAACAACCACTGTGGCAACAACCCCGATAGTCACCATCGGCACAAGCCACATCCACCGACACTACCTTATTAAAAAAAAAAAAAAAAAAAAAAAAAAAAAAAAAAAACTACCAGAAAAATTGTTCTCACTGCCACTGCACCAGCCACAGTCAGTAATGTCTCTCTCTCAGAGCCCTGCCTATGTCACGGTAGGGACTCAACTGTGCTCTCTGGGATGTTGATGGTGGTAGAGGTGTTTTTTGTAAATATTTTCAATCTTTACTTCTTTAATTGTTTCAAAATTGAAGTGTTTTGGTGGAGAAAATTTAGCTTCCAAGCCCATGGCATTAGCATATACTTCTTTAGTTTGTAGAAGTTTTGTCTTTTTTGGTGTCAAAGGTGGATCAATTTGTTGGCTTTTGGAATGATTCGACCAATGGCTCCTATTAATTTTCAGTTTTTACCTTGTTAATGTATTAGTCCACTTGTGTCTGTAAACTTGGAGCTCTGGCTTTAAGTTTTATCACCTTAGTCTTTAAGTTTCCTCTCAACTATTCTTCGATCTTGTTTGAATATAGAGTTGCCAATCAGCTTTAGCGTAAGTGGCACTTCCTCTTTCCACATTAATGGAATGGAGGGTGAGAAATAAAGTTTGAATCTGGAGTTATCTATCAGATGAAATGACTTAATTAGAGAGGATACTATAACACTCAAGACCAGCTGATGTTATGTGCACTAGTGCAGTTAGCTAGAAGTTTCATATGGAATTAGAAACTTTTGTTTTTTTGTGTTAGGCTAAGGCTACAGAATCTTCATGATAGATTATTTCAACGAGCTAATGCACTTCAATCCCACTCTTTTTATTTCTTTGGACCATGAACATTTTCTTCGAAAACATTAATTGATGTCACAAACGTTTTCTTCAACCCTAGCAAGAGAACCTATCATGAGGAGATGATACGGAAGGATTTCTACAATTGATGTCATGAATTACATTCCTGGGTTTACGACTGGTTATTGACTGAAAACAGTACATAAGGGTTCTCTCTCATTTATTTTGATCTGAAATGATTCTCCACTTTTCTCTTATCTATATCAGTTTATTTCCAGTAGTGGAAGAATCTAGCATTCCCGTTTGGTTTGTGCCTATATCAGTTGTAAAGTCCATTCAGTTGCAAATATGTGAGTGCTAACCCTTTGGGTGTATGTATGTACATTCAAAATCTTTCATCTTAGGTTGAAGGCTAAGCTTGGGATTTTTGAGAAATGGTCATTTCCATGGTTTGAGTTCTGCACTGCCACCTCATTTTGTGTGGCACATTGTCAGGACATATTTAAGCAAAACTTTTAGGATATGGATTAATTTATGCTGCCACTACTCTTTTTACTCGAACATAAAAAAACAGATCGTCTTCTTTATTAGTAAGTTTCACACACTCCTAATGGGTCTTGAACCACTCCCTCACCATCCACATTACTATTACAAGGTAAGGAGATGGCATTGAGACAGACCTTATTGGCCAAACTGATAAGAAGATATGCTACTCATGATCTTACACTTTATTCACATTTTTTAAGCCTCCAACTGATATGGATGCATTCTGCAGGTAAGTCTGGCTTTACCTAATGAAGATGAACTTATTGCCTTGGAATTGCTTTGTCCTGTGCAAATGATTGAGAGGGAAAATAAAAATTGACAATCATTATTACAAAAACTAAAACCAGCAACTGCTTTTGCTAGAAAAGGTATCGGTGCAGTTGTTTTGACCTTGGTTCAGCTTCAGATGGAGTGTTCTTATGCACTAAAGGGGATCCAGCTTTGTGAGATTTGGATTGGAGAGAATCAAACCATGTGGCCCTTGTGGGAGATTTATAAGATTGTGACATCAAGCTCTCATCCACATTGGTTTGGTACTACAGATTAGAAAGAGATTCTCATTTTTGTTGTGCATTTCCCCAGCATCAGTTGTGACCGTGAGCTCACAGGGCAAGTGATTGTAGATATGCTTGTTACTTATATATATATATATATATATATATATCTTGCATAAGCTTAGTGGGAACAACCCTAGTCAAAACTCACTAATCCCCATGTGAAAATTAGGAATCCCAAAATATCATTAATAATAACCTTAAACAGTGTTTGCTAACACAACATGATAATAATAGTGTATCATTCCACCAATACAAACAATATTGCATTATGCAACAACATTTCATCAAGGCAAATATGTACTAACTCCTGCAAAAGGATTCTACAATAACATTTCACTATTAGTAAATTTAGAAGATCAAAGGCACTTCTAGCAATATAAATACCACTGTAGTTGACAACGTTATATATACGTAAGGGAAAATACTAATGCACATAAGTTGTTGCATATATATATATATATACACACACATTAGCCTTATCACACAAGCCTTGCATGTGAGATGTGACTTTTTTTTTTAAAATTTTTTATCTAGTGTCATTTTTTTTTAATTAAATTTTTTGGATAAGTTTTTTTTGAAAACATAGATTAGTAGGAAAATGTGCTATTTTGTAGGCATTTTAAGTGGAGTTGGAAATATATTTTTATTGAGTTGTCCTTAAGTTTTTTCCCAACCTAAGGTTTATGGTTATTTTTGAATCACATAAAAGTCTAATCCAAAAAGGGGAATCCTCTTATGAATAGTAAAGATATTAAAGCAGGACAAGGATGCTCATGGTTTGAGGGAGTTGAATATTGCAGTTGTATCGACTGATAAATATCCCATGGATCGCGGACTAGAAATCTTGGATGCCCTGTTGCTGTAAGTTTCTACCTCTCTTCAAAATTCTAAGAGGCTACATCTTATCAAAGAGTTAACCCATGGCCTTCTAAATGTAACACTTGCAGGGATGCTAGATTTTATACATCAAAGTAGAAGAAACCAAACTTTGATTGATGGGACCTTCCTACAGAGGTACATTTTCTGTTTCATCTTGTTAGGCATAAATTTTATTGATGATATTGTCAAATATTCTCGGTCTCAAGGTGCTTGTATTGGGCTTGACTGGGTGTGCTCCCTAGTTCAAGTCTTGCTACTTGCACTTTGAAAAGAATTTCTTGGGCCAGTGCTTTACTCCTTCGTGGGCTTACCCGGCATGAACAGTGATTAGTCTTTGGTTGAAAACTTTGAGGAAACACTGTGGGAAACCAAAAAAAAAATATATATAGACACACACATATAGGCTGTTACTAGTAGTAGTTTTTTGTGTGTTTTATGTGAATTAAATGGTTGTGAGATGGTAATTTGGCTAATTATTGTGTAAAAATTTTTGATGGTTTGTTAACTGTAACAATACTGAGGTAGGGAACCTTTGGGATAGAGGCATAGAGCTCATTGGTGAAAGAGCTTTTTGTTCAAATTTAGTAGGAATCACCTAGACAAGAATAAACGTGGGCACACTTGGAAATCTGGATTTGATTTGGGCCAAAAGGGGAAAGGGGAGATTTGAACTAATTACCTTTAAATTCAAGGTGTTGCAATAATGTTGCTTGATAATCATAAAATAATGGGATAGCATGAATTAGAAAATGCTCTAAGAATTATAACCATATGATGTGCTCTTTCTATTTCATTTTAAGTGTTTTTATTTTGAACAAAAACAATGATATGAGCTGGGCATGTTTTGTTCACAGAATACACACCATTTGATTTGGTTTCATTTTTTTCCTTAGTTGATTTTTTTATATAGAGCACGCACATAGACAAGTTTGCATAATATGCAAATAAAGTATTATATGAAGCACATGTAAGTCAAATGGATACAAAATGCTCAAGACACAATAATAAACAAAATATAATATAGGCAAATAAAAGACTAATCTTATAATTGCTAATGGACCCAAGAAAATGGACAATGGATTAATAGGCATTGTTTACCTTTGGCTTAGATGCGCCCTTATCATTTTTGCACTATGTTTGATGTGGTTATTTAATTGGTATGATTAGTTGATTGATGTTGCTTTCTTATTTGAAAATTTAAATTTAGCAACATGTTTCTAGTGTAAACTATGGTAAATAGAGTACATTTATAATTTATTTCTTATTAGATTAGAACTAACCATGTAGTAGTATCAATGCAGTCAACTATTGACACCTCATACTGATTTGATTTTGAGACTCTTGTGGTAATCACAAACTTATTACCACCATTGACAAATTGAATTAAATTGGAACATTAATTTTCGATGCTATTAGTTCTTTGTTGATCATTGTATGACATGTTTGAGTTTTCCTTTTTTTTTTTTTTTTTTTTAAAGAAAAAACCATCAAACTTAACTAACCAAAAAAAAAAAAAAAAACCATCAACATTAATTAGAGTTATAAGAAAGAGCAAAAAAAGGGTAACATTTAACAAATAAAGAGAAAAAAAAACAATTTAAAAAACAAATCTAAATGGCATTAACCAATGTGGAGTTTTAAAGAACTCTTAGTTTACCTAGAATATAATAGAGAAAATAAAAATGAGACTACTACTAATTCTAGGAAACATATGTAGAGAAATAGAAATAAAGATGCTAATTAAAGAACATTGGCAATACCATCAATCCCGTTTGAAGCTTAATCATAGCTCCACTAATTTGCTGACTTTCAACTTTTGGCTAGTATATATTTAGGCATTCTCCAATGCTGTAAAATTCCTGATTGTCTGGTTTTACTTGAATTCCTGCAAACTACCCAATTAAATTAAGTGGGAAAATGAGCATAATGATTCTAGTGTAGAAAAAAAAAAATTCCCAAAAATTAGTAATTTGGCATAAATAGAAGGATGTATAAAAAATTCATTGAAAAATTGAGTGAGAAAGAGAGAGAGAACCTTTTTTTGAACTCTGACAAACTACCCGATTAAATTAAGTGAGAAATGAGCATAATGATTCTAGTGTAGAAAAACAAAGAAGAAAAAAAGAAAAAAAAGGATTCCCAAAGATTAGTAATTTGGCATAAATAGAAGAATGTATAAAAAAATCATCAAAAAATTGAGAGAGAGAGAGAGAGATCCTTTTTTGTGAGAGAAAACCATGCATAGAATGGAATAGATAGTTACCAATTTATAGTAAAAGAGTGTGAATAAGAAAAGACAAAATAAAAGAAGATGAAGAGAAATAAGAATAATAATATTTATGTAGAGAGTAGTGGGGAGATGAAAAGATGAATAATAATATTTATGTAGAGGGTAGTGAGGAGATGAAAAGGTAAGGATGAAGAAAGGTTGAAAAAAATGCAAATATTAAAATAAAATAAAAAGTAAATATTAAAAACAATTATAGGAAAATTGGAAAGAAAAAGATAATGAGGTGGATGCTGATGTGGCTCAACTGGAGCGTAGCAACAATAAATGCTACGCTTCAGTTTTTAGTAATATATAGATTAGATTAGAACTAACCATGTAGTAGTTTTAATGCAGTCAACTATTGACACCTTATAGTGATTTGATTTTGAGACTCTTGTGGTAATCACAAACTTATTACCACCATTGACAAATTGAATTAAATTGGAACATTAATTTTTGATGCTATTAGTTCTTTGTTGATCATTGTATGATATGTTTGAGTTTTCCTTCTTTTTTTCTTTTTTTCCTTGCATTAGATTTTGCAGTACCTTTTTTTAATAATGTTTTTTGTCAACAGGAAATAGACTAGAGTTCTTGCTTATGCAAGGGTTGCTATTTTCAGAATGGCTATTATATGCATGTGAGACAAAGGCTAAGGTTCTCTGATCGGTATTGTGTAATTATATAGATCTAGGATAATTTTGTGACCCTTTTAGAGTAATATTTTAGGGACTTGAGGACTTGGAAAGAAAAGGAAAGGGCAACCCTTCCTTTGGTAATTTTTTTATATTCTTGTTCCTTGAACTATTGAAGTTTACTCAACAAAAAAAGAAAAGAAAAGAAAAGAAGAAAATGACTTGAACTTTCTGGTTTATATAGAATCATTTTTTATATTAATATCCAAGATGAAGCGTAAAATTGGGATTATGTTGAGTTGTCTATTTGTTTTTTATTTTTTCATGAGAACAGGTTTATAAACCATTAGGTGATACGAGCCTTCATTGAAATGAACTGGATATATACTCTCTTTATATTGACGTTTGTTAATATTTTTGCATGGTTTGAGCACTATGTATTGCATGTCAAGGCACTAGTACATACATTTCTGAGTCCAAAATTTGTCTGTACTTCTGTCTACATCCACTGTTTTATGGTGAGATGTATCACAATTGAATGTATGAACTCTATTTCCCTCTGCAGCATAGACAGTGGCAAACTGGACATACTAGGCCCCATCATCTCCTACACTTCTTATTAGTTTCTCTTCCATCTCTCATACGTACAGATCAACCATACATGCATAGTGGTCTATTTCATGAAACACATTAAACTCTTCTCTCATGGAATGGAAAATTCTCTTGCCCTGCTTTTACTAATTCAGAGTGACAACATGCTGGTTTGGTACTCATTCAGTACTTTTTAATTTTGTATTATTGACCCTTAAGGTTTAAGAATTGTTCAAGTTGACCATTATGCCAAAATTCCATTAATCTTTGAATTGAAAATCAAGTATTAAACTCTTCTCTCATGGAATGGAAAATTCTCTTGCCCTGCTTTTACTAATTCAGAGTGACAACATGCTGGTTTGGTACTCATTCAGTACTTTTTAATTTTGTATTATTGACCCTTAAGGTTTAAGAATTGTTCAAGTTGACCATTATGCCAAAATTCCATTAATCTTTGAATTGAAAATCAAGTATTGAAGATCTTGACCTTGCCAATGAGCTGAGGGACAGATCTTGACCGTGCTGCTGCTACCATGTATGGTGTGTCCAACACCAAATGACATCTACGTCGATTTGCCGGCCTCCTTTATGCTCCCCATTCAGCTCTCCAAACTTTAATTTACCAGGAAGTTTTGTTTATGGTGGTTTGTTATAGGGAAAAAGGGAAAAATATCCCATGGGGTTTAGGTCAGCTGCAAATTGACATATATGGTATAATTTTGCGTTTATTGACTTCTAAAGTTTAAAATTTTTCCAAATGGACCTATTCATCTCAATTTCGTTAACTATAATTTACAAAAAATTGTCATGTGTCGTGCACGTATTATTTTTTAAATACATCTTTTTTCAAAAAAAAAAAAAAAAAGTAAAATGGTCATGGCCTGGAATATCACGTGACAAATTTTGTTAGTTAAAGTTAATAAAATTTAAGACATAGGGGTCAATTTGAACAATTCTTAAAGCTCAAGGGTTAATAATACAAAATTGATAGTATACTGACCCAAACCCCATGCGGTCTTTTTGCATTTTGGCATTAATTTTATATATATTTTCTATTAACGTCCCAAAGCACTCTAACCTCCATCCATTCCTTTTTCTTTATATTTATCCCAAGAATGTCAAAGCCATCTCATTAAGGATGATGTGTCTTTACCTCACTCCACCACTTGTCTTGCTTCCATCCCACAGATTTTTCTAACTTGAAAATGGAACATGACAAGAATGAGATACAAGCTATTCTAGGACCACAATTTTTACTACACCATCTTTCACAATATTTTCACATGGCAAATTATAATTAGTTACTTGTTATTTTCACATGCATCTACCACTATTTCTCTATTAATAATAGTATGCTACTTCAAAATTGTGGCACAAAAAGTTATGGTCTTAAATTTTCTCACCGAATACCAATGATATCCCACCATGTCCCATCCATTGCCATCACTACTTGCTTGTTTCATTTGTATTTGTTTTCCCTTCTTGGTCAAACGTTATCTTATTCTTCGCCACACGAGTCACGGCAGAAGATTTCAAACAATCCAAAAGGCTCTTAGATCCAAAAGGTTCCTTCACAATGCATCCAAAATCCTTTCATTCATCACAATGCCAATTCCAATCCTGCCCCACTCTTTATGAAAAAAAAAAGTGCCTAAAGTATCATGGAAGTAGATGAAGATATCGTGATTGTGGGTGCTGGAATTGCTGGTCTCACAACATCCTTAGGACTTCACAAGTACCTAATCTTCTCTCTCTCTCTCTCTCTCTCTCTCTCTCTCTCTCTCATTTTGTGTGTTTGTAATGCATGTGTCTTTGCAGTTTGGACTTTGCACTATTAACATGATCATAGAAATGATGGAAATGTTTTGAAGGTTGGGAATCCGAAGCCTAGTATTGGAATCCTCAGATGAGTTGAGGACTGCAGGGTATGCCTTGACACTATGGACCAATGCATGGAAGGCCTTAGATGCTGTTGGCATTGGCGATTCCCTCCGTCTTCAACATGATCTCCTTGATGGGTAACTACAAATCATTCTCTCTACGTCATAGTAGTTGAAAAGTGGCTCCTGTAAACAGTGGCGGCTCTAGAAATTTTGTTTAGGGGGGTCATTAAGAAATTTAAATTAATAAAAATAGAAATTGAATATATTAAGTTATAGACCAAAAAAAAAAATTTTGAATTTTCACAATTTCATTCTACAAGTTTTCAAATTTTGAATTGTTACACGATAGTTCATTATGAGTATTTATTGCCAATATGTGCAGCTATGGCCATTTTATTTTGTTAAGTTTGTCTAAATTTTTATTTTTATCCAGTTAATATTATATATTTGTCATTGTTTTTATAAAAATATTTAAATTAAATGACTAAACTCAACTCATTGGCTCTACATTAATTATTGATGCACACAATCACACTAATTTATATATAAAATAATTCACTACGTGTTTACTTAACCAATCAAATACTTGAATAATCATTAACTTTGCAATTTTTTTTCTTGAATTTTTCTAACTTTATGACAAAAAGTTATTATAACATGATAACTATACACACTTATGTAACAAATCATCTCTATTTTCTAATTATCAAATTATATAAAGTTATATTATATTTATATTTTACACACAAACATCCATGTACATGTCATTATTCACACAAATGACATTATATATATATAAAAAAAAAAAGTAATACACAAAATCAATATTAGACGCACTTATACACACATAATAAAAAATTTATAATAAAGAATGACACTTACAATTCACAAAAATTTACTCTTATTTTAGAGTTAGAAATAATTATAATAAGGGTGCATAAGATTTAAGTCAGGGTGTGCAAAAATATTTTTAAAAAAAAATTTATGTATTAAACTAACAAAAAAATATATTATATATATATACCTGTAAATATTTAATTATGCTAGTATATAGCCAGCCAATATATGTTCTATCCTGTTCAAGGACATATAAAAGAGCTTTTAACTTTAAAAGCTAGAAGCTCTTTCATTTGACCCAAACAAAAAAATTGTTTGTTAACCAGTTAAAAAACCTTTACAATTCACCATATTTTTATTTGAGGGATACAATTTACCATTAATGCTTTATAAATCTAAAATTTTAAAGCACGTAGTTTGCCAAACACTCAAAAAACATTAAAGAACTTTTTAGTTATGAGAGCTATACTATTACAATTTCACACAATTGAATTGATGTGTCACAAATTACAACACATTCATTGTCAAATTGGTTTGTAAATGTGGTAGTAGTTATATCATTTTTCAATGAAATAATTTTATGTGTTTTTTGTGACATCAATTATATTTGTTCACCTTAATTTGTAAGCAATTTGATCAATGAATTACATAATTATATTTGATTTTATTTGACAAAATAACACATTTTATGCTGCATTGCAACACATGGCTAAATTCTAGCTTTGGCACTATGTAGGTGGGGATTGAATCAATGTAGTGAATTTCATACCATATTAGCAACCCCCTAAATCAAAAAAGAATTTTTTTGAGCTGATTCGGTCTGTTTTGGCCATTTTGGCCGGTAAACATCTGGTTCAATTTCACCTCAAAATATTTCTATATAAACAAAAAATTTGACAACATTTTTCATACTAGTTGAGTGGACAAACTTTTACTGGTTCTCATCTAGACACACAATTGACATCACTTTTTTACTTATTAGCAACAATTTCCCTCATTAACAATTATCAAATTATTTGTTAGATTTATTTATTTATTTTTTTGTCTCTAATCTTTCACTTTTCACCTTATCTTCATCTTCTCTTCTGGGACCGTTGCTGCTACTTGTTCTTTTCTTTTGTCATTTTATTTCTTTCTTCGTTTTGTCCGTTCCAGCTTTCTAACTTCCAACGAGTGTCATTTCAAACTACGTTTTGCTTCTTTTTGTTTTATCATTTTTTGTGTACATAAGATAAGTATCAAATGAGTAGGACACTACTACTTACTAGGTGTTAGTGCTTCTGTACAATTTCTCTGTTTTATTTACCTCTTCCTCACTTGGTGTTAAGAATTGACATGTATAATCTTAATTCTTAAAAGGTTGGCTTGGTGGTTCCTAAGCCTTTTTGATATTCATGAGATCTTGAGTTTGAAATCTCTTGCTAACACCTTGAGGCCACTCCTAATGGATTCTTTCCTGTAATAATTTGGTATGTGTGGGATGGGGAGATTGTACATACCCAAGAGAATTGTTAGATACTCGAAGAGGTCTAAATACCATTGATTATTCAAAAAATAAAAATAAAAATAAAAATAAAAAACAAAAAAAGTATTGAAGTGTATAATATTTAGTTCTACATGTGTTTTTTGAAAAACTCCATGGATACTTTTTTTTTTGAAGGACTTCCATGTATAATTTTTATTAATTGGATCAATATATACATTTGGTTAAATTGATTGGTAAGGTGTGAACATATAATTAGGCAAGAATATTGGGATGTGGATGTGGGTATTGCTTTACATTTTTTTTTTAAAACTCTTAATAATTTATATTATAGACTTCTAATTAAATGCAAATGCTCATGAATATATATATATATATATAGTGATAATCTCAAAATAAAACCAGTATTAATTGGTACCAATATATTTCATACTCCGGACCAAATCAAGTCTTAAGCACGGTATTGACTCCCTTGAATCAAACTCCTAGTAATTGTGAGCAATATTATTTAGCTATTAAAAATGCACAACTTCGAAAAACAGAGAAATATTTTGACATTTGATTTTATTTTATTAACAATTTGTTAATTCAATGATAATTCTAACTGCAGGGATTTGACTGTAGGAATGTGTCTACCTCTACTCTTTCGGGACTTGAAACTTCAAACACATCATTTAAGGTCAAAGGAAATAAGTAAGTTAGATCACCAATAATAGTAATAGTTTCTCCATAATTTATTTGTGTCTGTCATTTCTCATATTCCTACGCACAATATATATATTATTTACTGCTCAAACCAACATCATATAAGCATTAATCGGGTGCTAAAAAAAAACCTCATTTAACACCTTCAAAAAGTCACTTTATTTATTTTAGCATACTATTTTACAATTCACCCTACATATCTCTCTTCTTTTTTCTTTTTTAAAATTTTTTTAAAATTTTTAATTTTTAAATTCAACCAATTACAATAATATAAATTAGCCAAGAGAGAGAAGAGAGAAATGATTAAAAAATAAGAGAGAAATTATTTTTGAAAAGTAGCACTTGCAAAATTTTTGTACATAGCACAAAAAATGCAATCCTCTTTTTGGTCTTTGGGGTGCTAAAATAGCATTTTTGGTGATTTAGCACACCCAATGTGAATGCTACATCTTTTCTTGTATCCATCTTTTGCAACTTGCAAAACCAAGAAGTTCCTAACTTGTTAAAAAGTATTGCGCAACTTTGTTCTTCTTGTTAGATCACAAGCCCAATGGGCCCTAAGCCCATTATACTTACATGAAGCATGTAATTATTCAATATTGTGGGACCATGATAAATGTGTACACCTTCTTTTCATATAACAGTGTGTCACTAATTAGAGTCATGCTGAGAGCAAGGGAGAACACATTTAGTGTGCACCTAGAGCATTGAGTAATTACACACTTATACACCACTCATTATATGTATATGTATATTTAAAAACAATCACTTGTATAGCTTTACACGCAATTTGATAAATAGAGAATTCATTCTCAATTTAAACATGGTAACTTCTCGTGTCTTAAGTACAATGGGCTTAAGATCCATTGGGTTTGTCTTTTAACACTTCATAGAGGCCAAAATGGCCCATTACCATTAATTTTGGAAAAATTTGGCCCAAAAACACTGTTTCGGAAATAATTAGGGAAGTACCATCTTTTTAAGTACTCGAGTTTGGTAAACTCGAGTACTATGTTTTTTGACTTCCACCGTGGCACGCTGACATGGCCGCTGAGTCAGAAATTTCAAACAGTACTCGAGCTTCCTGAGCTCGAGTACTGTTCAATGAGGTACCCGAGTTTAGTGAACTCGGGTATTGATCTGTATGGGCTCCAATTGCGATTTAAAAAATTCAAAACAGTACTCGAGCATGGGAAGCTCGAGTACCATTTAAAAACTCCTAGGACAAAAAAACTTTTCTGGCATTAAACATAATTGGAACAAATTGGGATTTAAAAAATTCAAAACAGTACTCGAGCTTGGGAAGCTCGAGTACTGTTTAAAAACTCCTTCAACCAAAGAACTTTTCTAGCATTAAACATAATTGGCACCAATTGTGATTTAAAAAATTCAAAACAGTACTCGAGCTTTGGAAGCTCGAGTACCGTTTAAAAACTCCTTCGGCCAAAAAACTTTTCTGGCAAATATAATCAGGCAGATTGGTACTCGAGTTTCTGAAACTCGGGTACCAATCTGCCTTAACAACTCAGGTGCCCAGCTGGCTTGAAAATTTTCCTGGGCAAAAAAAACCTGAGCCATAAAATTACCCGTGTGCCAATTTCTGAATAATGCACAAGATCTCACATTTGCTTGAAACAGAATGCATACGACAAAACATGTCACATAGGAACTCTCTTTTTTGCTCAAGCATAGGAAACTCCATGTAATTCCTTATTTAAATACTTCAAAGACCCTTTTTTTACAATTTCCACAGTTGCAAAAAATACATTACATTGCATTTTATATTGTGTTTATGTACAAGACGCACATGGCACATACACATGAGAAATATTAAGAGGAAGACTCAGGGCCCCAAAAAAAAGACCAAAAATACATTACAAGACGCACATGGCAGTCATTACCCATGCTTTCCCATGCATTTCTGAAATTGGAGACCCCCACTTTCAACATGTAATCAGCTGCTACAACCTCCAGGTCCTCTAGCTGGTATTCATCTTCAACACCATCATCCTTTGTCTCACCAGTGGTTGGATCAACCTAATAGTATTGCCAAATGCATTAGTTAATAAAACAACTATGATATGTTATAACATAAGCTGTAGACTGAAACAATTTGCATAAGGACTACGAAATGTTGAAAGTATACAGTGTTTTTGGAATGCCAGTCGACTGGAAGTATTTAGTTAATTTACTTACACAGGCCTTTCGCATGTAATAAAGTAGAAGGGCAGAGTTATATTTGTACTTTTTGCTTGAAGGAAATTCAAATTTCCGGAACACACAATTAGCGAAGGTGATTACTTATCAAAGGAAATCCAAGCAACTGAGGAAGTGTATAGTAACAACACTGACTGACCTTAGTTTTCATTACAGCCATTGATTTAACAAAAGATATGATCGTAGATAGAGTCATTGGTGAATAAGATTTCAATAGCCAAATCCAGCTAACTACGAAAAGGTTTTGGATTATAGTTAAGTCAATAGTCTGAGTTATTATAACTTCTATATATATAACACATATGCACATGCATTGTAGAAGTCAGCCATGAACTTATGCACATGTATTGTAGAAGTCAGTCATGAACTTCTTCATTAACTTTGTCACTCAACTTTTTGGGTTTTCTTTTCCCATGGTGTCATTATGCGTAGTTTCTTCAGGGCATAGCGGGATGGCTCAAAATGCCAAGCTTGAGGACATCACATTATAATTTAAATAGAAACCATACACAATTTCAATACTTTAAATAAATAGAAACCATACACAATTTCAATACTTTAAATATAAAGAGAAAGTAATCATCATCATAAGCATAATAATTTGAACTTTTGCACTAGTGCAATCAAAGACATTTACTAGTAACTAAAGTGTTCAATTGTGAGAGTGTAGGCAATTCCTTTGATTGGTAGCAATGTTTAAGAACAAGTTTCTGTTAGAACTTCTACGATCAGCATTAAAAAAATGGAAAAAATTTACATTTAAAAGGATGCCACGGTTCAAACTTAGCGTACCTAGTCCGCGAGACCACCACTCGTTCGTACCTCGTTCCGCTTAGGGCATGTTCTTCGATTATGCCCCTCTTGGTCACACAACCCGCATTGCACCTTCCTCCCCCCCTCCTTCCATGGTGTGGTTCTTGGCCGTCTCCCACCCTCGTCCATCTCATTCCTGATTCGTGTTGAAACAGGGCGACCTTTTTCTCGGATCAATTGAGGGTTAGGGAGGACTTTTCGAGTTTCTTCAGGATCCGGCCATGATAATCTATCTTTCAACACAGGGAAAACGGGAGCATAGCTCCGGAACAGTGCATCCACGCTATAGCATGGGTCAATATACTGCTCTGCATCATGTCGATACCTAATACAAACTGCAATGACATGTGAACATGGTATCTTGTACAGTTTCCATTTCTGACATGTGCAAGTTCTTTGCAACAGATTAACTCCATGTGTGTGATCCCCATGTCCATCAGTCCCTGGATTATGCGGTGTATCTACTTGATATGATTGTTGTTGCGCGCTCAATCTCGTCACCCTGTGATTCTCTGCCTTCGCCTTATTTCTCATGAAGATATCCGAGGCATATTTAGTCCATCTTTGACCTGATTTCAACTGCGCTACGCTCTTATTACGACGATCATCAAAGTAGGCATTTAGTTTGAACCATGTGTATTTCACCATTGCCGTAATAGGCAGGCTACGAGCACCCTTTAGAACACCATTGAAGCACTCGGACACGTTTGTAGTCATCGCCCATAACGGTAACCGTTGTCAAAACTTAGAGCCCATTTCTCTTTGGGCACCTCCTTCAGATATCGGTGCGCATCCCGGTTGACATTCTCAATTGAATCGAAAGTGGCATTGAACTTTCGCTCTTGGGTAGCAGTTGCTGCCCTCCATACTAGATTCTTTAAAGTTTCATTTTTCCATCTAGTGTTAACATTACTGCATAGATGACGAAGGCAGTAACGATGTTCTGTCATGGGAGGTCGCAGGGAGACGTCTCGATTAGTGTCTCTGAAGATTGCTTGTATCCCAGGGTGTCTGTCAGATATGACACACAGGTCTCTCCGGTCGGTAACATACGTTCGTATACAAGCCAAGAACCAACCCCAAGTCTCTGTGCTCCCGCTCTCGACAACGGCGAAGGCTAGTGGATAAATCTTATTATTAGCATCTGTCGCCATTGCAATCATCAATTTCCTTTATATTTTCCATAGAGGTGGGTTGCATCAATGCTAATCACAGGCCTACACTTCTTGAACCCAATAATACATGGACGAAACGCCCAAAATACAGACTTGAATGTACAGGTTCCCCGCTCATAATTATCGTCCAGTAGTAAGTTATATTGTGTACCCGGACTTGCATCCGTGAGTCCTGCCAAAAAACGCGGCAACTCTGCATAAGACTCCTTAAAATCTCCGTATATAGCTGCAACGGCCTTTTGTTTGGCATCCCATACCTTGTATGTGAACCATAATGATTACGTTAGAAATGAATACAAGTTAAATCATTATAGTTGAAGAAACAAGATGAATATAATATTTCTTCCTCCTTATTCCTTTTTTTCTTTTTCTTTTTCAATTTCAATTTTCATAATATAAAGTATTCATGGGTTTTGGGAAAAAAGTATGTTGGTTATACTAGACTGGTCTGCATGTCTCTACATTGTATTGAAAAAAGAATGCAAATTAAATAATACCTTGTACTGAGATACTTCGTGTTTTAAGTCTGCCAAAACAACGTGGCGTAAGTTCTTTATCTTATATGCAGGGTCTTCTCGTATATAGCGCTCAAGTACGTATGCTAGGAACACCGAATCAATCATCCGACCATCGTGAGCATTCTGAATTTTGTCGCACGTGTGGGGGCCCTTGCATTTTGCGATCTTCCAGACATTGTCTCCCTTGCAACAAGTCGCACGGACTGACCATGGACAGGAATCATCCTCACAACTCACTATAAGCCTCTCTAAGTCTGAATGCTCAGTCTTGAAGCTAAATTCTCTCGCAATGCGTACCAAGTCAACGCAAATTTTACTGCCAATTTATTGGCGAATACCATCCCTTTCAGTGGCTGCTCCCCAGGTGTCCAACTTGATACTTCCGCTTGCATAACGGTGATGGATCAAACATATTATCCCAAGTGTTTTTAGTGAACCACTCTGGTGTAGGATCAGGACCTGGGCATGTGTCTCTATTCTCTTCTACAACCACATCTTCGATATGATCAACATCCTCATGTTCACCCATGGTATCTAGGAACTCCTCGAACTCATCCCTGGTAACATCAATATGGGTTGCATCATCAGTAACTCCGTAATCATCTTCATTTTCGAATGTGCCCCTATGCAGCTCATCATGAGATAAATGCTCTCCTTCATGCACTTCATAGCGCCCTGCCTCCTCCTCAGTTGAGTTCACACCAGGAAATGTCTGCCATGGTTCATTGCCATACCTATCTCCTGTGTTGTCTGCACACCCTTGATAAGACTGTAGTGGTATTGACTCGATGTGCTCATTTGTAGTTCCATCCAAAACAGTTTGTTGTGAACCTCTCTCCGGACCTCTACTATGGTGA